>NC_132910.1:13370319-13672441 GCF_047675955.1 Chlorocebus sabaeus
CCTAATACAGATACATTATGAGTGAGTGAGGTCATTCTAAAAAGTCAATTTATCATTTGAAAAACCAAGTACAATTATACACTACACTAACAAAGGAGAAAATTTTATGATACTATCAATGATATAAAAAGCAGTTGATAAAATTCAACACCCATTCATGATTTTTTAAAAAAACTGGAAGAAATCAGGAATAGAAGGGAACTTACTTAACACTGTAAAGGATAGCTATAAAAACCCTCTACCAAATATCATGCTTAAAAATGAAGTTATTCTCTTTGAGATGGAGCCTGGATGGACAGTCCTAACTAGGAAACTAAACCAACAAAAATAAATAAAAGATATAAAAACTATAAAGGAAGGAAGAAAAATATCACTACCTTCAAAGAGTCTATAAATAATTGGAATTAATAAGAAAGTTTGGCAAGATTGATAGATATCCATATAAAACACCAACAATTCATTGTAGAATTCTAATATATGATTTTAAAATGTATTAATGTTAAAAAGAGCTTTCATGACTATCAAATAAAATCTAAGAATAAATCAATACCCAGGAATAAATCCAACAATATACATGCCAAACCTTTAGAGAAAATGATGAAACTCATAAAAGTTATAAAACACCTAAACAGAGAACTGTACCATGTTCATCAACACAAAAGATTCAATATAATAAAAATGTAAGTTCTCTCCAAATTGAACTATAGGTTCAAAACAATTCCAATCAAAATCCCAACAAAGTCTGAAACTTGACAAGTTGTTTCTAAAATTTAGGTGGAATAAAGAACAAAAACAAAATAAAAATAAGATATAAGATGATAACCAGAAATGCTCACACACACCACGACAGATGTCGACACAGGTGAACTAAGACTAAAATGTAAAAGGCAAAATTATAAAACTTTTAGAATTTAGGAAAATATTTTTATGACTGTACAAAAGATATCCGGGAAGGATCTTTAAGACACCAAAAGGGAAAGCCATAAAGGATTAATTAATTTCATTTAGTTTAAATTATAAATTTCATTAAAAGGCATCATAAAAAGTGAAAAGACAAGCCACTACCTGGGATGCATACAACCAACAAAAGACTGTAGAAAGATAATAGAAAGAACTTGTACAAACCAGTAAAAGGACAAGCAACACAATAGAAGAGTAAAAGGCTTAAACAGGTAAACTTCATAGACAAGATAATGAAATGACTAAGAAATTCATGAAAATATGCTCAATCTCATCATTACAGGGAAATACAATTTAAAACCACAATGAGATACTATTTCACTGCCACCAGATTGGCAACAATTAACAGCCTGTCAAAGCCAAGCGGGAATTTGTTGACCCAACAGTTTGTTCAATTATAGAGACAACTGGGATATTCAAAACAAAAGGAATAACAAAAGGATACAAAACAAGTACTCTTTCTTACTAAATACCCACCTGTGGCACATAAAAAACAGTTCTTTTTCTTTTTTCCTGCTTTGCAGACATTCACAATGCTCAGCAGGCGTTCATCATTTGGTGTAAAAATGTCTCTTTGTAACGCATGCTTGATCGCTGTCATCTTTTCTCAGCTGAAAAATTTGGAGTATACATATTAAGCTCACTCTCAACATCATTCCACCTTATACTTCTGAATTTACGATTTGAAAATGATTTTTGGTTAACAAGCCTAGGAAAAACGATTTACTGTATGAATACACCTGTATCACAAAAATATAAAGCTGGAAGTTTGGAAATAAAATTAGAGAACCAGTGTTATCAAACTCTAAAATGTTTGGAAATGCTCACCGAGTATACACACACACACCCACACACACACGATTTAAGAAAAAAAATCTTCAACTCCCTGCTCAATCTTTAAATACAGTTTTCTACGTAAAGAACCCTTACAGCTCAACAATAAAAAGACAAATAACCCAATTAAAAATTGAATAAAATACCTGAATAGACATTTTTCCAAAGATATACAAATGGACAATAAGCACATGAAAACATGCTTAACATCACTGGCCACTAGGAAATGCAAATCAAAACCACAATGAGGTATCAACCACTTTATACCCACAAGGGTGGTTAAAATAAAAATCATAGAAAATAACAAGTGTTGGTGAAGATGAGAGGAAACAGAACTCTTGTACGTTGCTGGCGGGATTGTAAAATGGTGCAGCCACTTTGGAAAACAGCTTAGTGGCTCCTCATAAAGTTAAACATGGGCTACCCTACAATCCAACAATTCCACTCCCAGGAGAACTGAAAACATAAGTCCACACAAAAATTTGTACATGAATATTCATGGTAGCACTATTTGCAATGGCCAAAAAATGGAAATAACAGAAATGTCCATCAAATGATATATAAGTAAAATGTGGAAAAGCCACACAATGGATTATTCGGCTACAAAAAAAAAAAAAAAAAAGGAAATGAAGTAATGAAACATGCTACAGTATTGATGAATCTTGATAAGATTATGCTAAGCGAAAGGAGCCAGACACAAAAGACCACGTATTGTATGATTCCATTTATATGAAATATCCAGAATAGGAAAATCCATAGATACAGAAATATAAGTGGTTTTCAGGAGCTCGAGAGGAAGGTGGAAAGGAGGATTGACTGCTAATGGGTATGGAGTTTCTTTTTTGGGGTGATGACAATGCTTTTCAACTAGATAGTAATGATGGTTGTACAACCTTATGAATATGCCAAAAATCGCTACATTATATAATTGAAAAGGGTGAATTTTATCATATGTAATCTCAATAAAATTGTTATAAAAATAGGTTTCCTGGAGAAATAGGAACACTTTTACACTGTTGGTGGGATTGTAAACTAGTTCAACCATTATGGAAAACAGTATGGCGATTCCTCAAGGATCTAGAACTAGATGTACCATATGACCCAGCCATCCCATTACTGGGTATATACCCAAAGGATTATAAATTATGCTGCTATAAAGACACATGCACACGTATGTTTATTGCAGCACTATTCACAATAGCAAAGACTTGGAATCAACCCAAATGTCCATCAGTGACAGATTGGATTAAGAAAATGTGGCACATATACACCATGGAATACTATGCAGCCATAAAAAAGGATGAGTTTGTGTCCTTTGTAGGGACATGGATGCAGCTGGAAACCATCATTCTTAGCAAACTATCACAAGAACAGAAAACCAAACACCGCATGTTCTCACTCACAGGTGGGAACTGAACAATGAGATCACTTGGACTTGGGAAGGGGAACATCACACACCGGGGCCTATCATGGGGAGGGGGGACGGGGGAGGGATTGCATTGGGAGTTAAACCTGATGTAAATGACGAGTTGATGGGTGCAGCACACCAACATGGCACAAGTATACATATGTAACAAACCTGCACGTTATGCACATGTACCCTACAACTTAAAGTACAATAATAATAAATAAATTTAAATAAATAAATAAATAAATAAATAAAAATAGGTTTCCACTTATCTCCTTTTTCTTACCTAACTCAGCATCTTTTCAAACATCAACTTAAGTTAAAATAATTTTTAATCTCTATTTTATTTTTCATATACATATTTGTGTAGATATATATTACTATTTTTTCAATGCAAATGTGTAGTATTTCATACATGTGAGCTTGCCTAGGACACTAACTTCTAAAACACTATTTCTTTCTATTGGAATATGAAGAAATTATGATTTTTAAATAAATGATTTACAGTGCATTTTTATAGCACAATGACTACTTTGTAAACCAGGTCTTTCCAATATTTTACACAATCTGTAAAACTTCTATCTCTGCTCCAATTTCAAAAATTGCTTTTCTCATAAAATTCACATCTTCCCACTTCCACTTCATCTCAGCCTCTAGTCTTCTGATACTGCCCTCCTTTCTGTTCTCTTAATCTGGCCTCTCCAAGTTTACTTCTTTTCCAACCTAGCCTGGAGACAGTGCTCATTTCCCTATACCTAAACTATCCCCTACAATTATTTCACCCTGTTTGTAGACCAGTTGATCTTGTTTTTATCAATCTCCATAAACTGTATTCTTTTCTTCACTTCTCTTGGACTACCAGATGCCGCTTTCAAAAGCCACATATCCATGCTCATTGCATGCATTACAAATATCTACAACCAGTGAAAGCTAGACTTTCAATGCTGCTCAGCAATTAATCCCTCATTTGATGATTCCTTTTCCCATTCCCCATGACTATTGTTGCAAATCCTTATTACTCTCCTTCAGTTCCCAGCTCTAGAGGTTAGCCTCCTCCCTTTCTGCAAATGACTTAACAACCTACCTTGCAGAGAATATAAAAGCCGTGAAATGCAATTTTCCCCAATTGCTCGCTTCTCCATCTCTCCACACCTTCACTCAAACTATCCTCCTTTTTGCCTATTATAGAGTGCCCATGCTGCTAATCCCTTAATATGTTGTAGGGCCCAGACACTACGTTATATTTCTTCCTAAACCCAAGCCACATTGGTACTGGCCAGTTTACTGTTCCATCTCTGGGCTTTTGTTTAAGCAATTTTCTTTTCCTAGAATTCTCTTCTCCCTAGGAAATTATAATTCATCCCTCAAGATTGTGCTAAAATGTCATGTCTTCTGTAAAGCAGCCCCCTCCCTGCCGCCACCCCACGCAAAGAGTAATTTCTGCCTCTCTAATATTTCCCTTCTAATCTGATAATATGGCATTTATGAACTGTATTTTCTAGCTACCTGTATTTTATCTCCTATTAAAAGTAGGACCATGTCTTAATCATCTTTGTATTTCTAGAACTTGGCAAACTAGGCATTTAATAAATGTCTAAATTAACTAACATGACAGTATAGCTCCTCCAAGATTCCCCTTTTCTAATTTTCATATCTATAAGCAAATGTCCAGGTTCAAAATCCACCATATTTGCTTCCCTATTCCCTTGTCAACACAAAATCTGCTACCACATTCTGCGATTTTCCCCCCATCCACATGTAATTTATTCCTTTCTTTTCCCACTGCAAATATACTAACCCAGGTTCATATCAACTTTACTTAACCCTACAAAATCTGGTTATCTCTTCGCAAGGTCCCACAACCCTGAACAACAAGACAATTTTAAAAGACAGTTTGTATCACATCACACTCTTACTCAACGTTTTCCTAATGGTCTCAAAACATTGCACTCCAAGCACTCTTGTTCATTTTTGACGTCAAATCTTTACTTTGGTACTTTCCATGTAAGGAAGATCATCTCCGCCCTATCCAAACCCTAATTACACTTCATGATTTACATGAAGTTGATTCAATGAAGATCTTAATCCAAAGTGATCTCTCCTCTAAATTTCTACAGCTCTTACCGCATTAGCTAAACAAATCAAGCATTTGCCGTCTAATGGGCTCATTAAATCATAAGCTTCTGTATCTCAAGAATTCTCTTAAAGAGAAAGAAGGGAGGGATGTTCATCATAGTTTTGTGTTTAGTGGATACTTAAATATCTCTTAAGGTAATTAGAACTGAATAGTAAACACTGGTCAAATGAATAATAGGGACCAACGTTAACCACATACTCCCTCTCTGGCTACAAGCAACAACTGAGTGTTGTTGGCAAACAAGACAGGATTGGGCATACATCATAAAGGAGTTAGGCATAATGAAAAGCACTATGTGACTCTTCACTCATTCAGCAAATACTGATGCTTATTAGGTGCCAGACGCTATTCTAGGTTATAGCAGTCAACATGACAGATATGTTTATGAAGACCTGAAGCCGCGTGCTTCTATGGCATTTACACCCTGAGAGTCGAGTGATTAACTCTTCAGTCTTTACGGTACTTTTCTGAAAGTCAGTAAATAAATCCCTAGAGGTCCTCTAAAATTATTTTCCAGGTCTGAGAACCCATGTCTGACCAAAGGCTGCCAGCCACTGCTTACTCTGTACTGGTTGAATTTCCTTAAGCTCAGTTGGACCACTACACTGTGTGACAAATAGCTGGTCAGTGTGAGTGCCCGTGTGCGATGGGCCCTGTATGCTGCTGAGACATATTAGTGCATGAAGCATTGTCATCCAGAAGATAAAACTGTGCACGGAAATAGAGAAAAACACTTAAGAGATTTGGCGGGGGGTGGGGGGCCGGGATGTGAACTTGGAGAAGAAGGAAGGCACTGTCACGCTCTCCTCTCTTGGTCCACGCCAAAGAGCTTACGATCAGGGTCATTTTGCACAAATAAAATCTGGTTCTGATGGGCGGAACCGTAACGGGGCGCGTGGGGACTGCCCTCCCAGCTCCGCATTCTCCTAGATCCGAGGACGAGGGGTTGGAGAATGTTCTGACCAGCCTTTGCGTCTTACCAGGACAAACGGGGAAAGGAAGGTCAGAGGGAGCGGTGCCCGACCCCAGGCGTGGAGACAGCAGCCGGACTGAGGAACCGCCTTAGACCCTGGTGCCTGTCTGTCAGCTCTTCTGTCCGCCCCCGCCGGGATTACCAGGCAGCCGCGGCCGATGGCTTACCGCAAGGACTGGGCCCGGCTGTGCCGAGGCGGGTCTTCCAAAACGGAGACCGGATGGGGTCACTTGGATGCGCACCTCAATAAAGCGTTGAACGGGAAGCGCCGTTCCCCCAACACTTCCTATATCCGGGCACGTGATAAACTCCGCGCCGGAAGTTGACCCTGTAGAAAAGGAAGAAGAAGCTATGAGGAAAAAAGGGCGTGGCCAATAGACACGGGGGACTGGGCGCCAGCCGACGGGCGTGATCGGGCGGAGCTAGGCCTCACTGGAGGGGCGTGTCAGGGAAGGGAAGGGGCGGGGCTTCTGTGGCACAGATGCTGATTTGCGAGTTGGGGGTTAGATGCTGTGTGGTATTTACTTTCTCCAAAATAGTTATTTATTCAGATGTTTGCAGCAATTCATTTAAGAAGAAATTTGATTAAATGTTTTCTTTTTTCATATGTAAAGCTCTATTAACTCTAGCTACTTAAACTTTGGAGAGCTTAAATGAGTTAAATCAGAATCTCTGCGGGTGGGACCCAGACATCAGTACTTTTAATATCTTCCCAGATGATTCTCATATGCAGCTAACGTCAAGAACCATTGTCCTCATGACCTTGATACTCAAAAGTGTGGTCCGTGAATCAGCTGCTTGGGCATCTTCTGGGGGCTGTTTAGGAAATGCAGTCTCTCTGGCTCACTTCAGATCTACTGAATCTGCATCTTAGCAAGATGATGCTTATGCATGTTTAAGTTTGGCCATGCCAAACATCAATAAATGATGCCAGTGTTGCTTTTTGTGAGGTAGGTGTTTTATTTATTCCATAATCCTGGCACCTTTTTTTAATGCTAGGCACTTTGATCCAGCTACAGAGGTGATTCAGGCATGAATCTTACCCTAAAGGAGTTCACAGTGTGGTAGGACTAGACAAGGTGTAAATACAAATGTATATAAAATAGGACACAAAATAAGTGACCAAAGAAAGGCGCAGATAAGATAAGTGTGCTAGAAATGTAAAGGAGCAAACAGTAGTTAGAATACTTTTCACTTTCATCACATGACTTCCCTTCTATGAGCAGGATCTGGTTACATCTTTACAAAGACCCTTTCCTGCTTGGCACCAGAATGCTTACTGTGGACACTCTTTCTATGACAATTGCATGTGTTTTTTGGTCCTATTATCTTTCTTTTATTTACCTGTATGTTTATAGCCTTTCAGAAGCCTAGATGTCTTTCTTGAACCTCAAGATTTGTGTATATACTGCCCATCGCCTGACATTTCCACTTGGATGTCTTATAGACACCTCAAACTTGTGTGTCCAAAAATTAAATTATCCTCTCTCCTCTTGGATTCCCTGCAAAGTGACACTTATGTGCAATAGTTTATTTGGAAATTTGATCCCAGGGAGCAAAATGAGGGAAGAGGAAGAAGACAAAACAGAAGAGGGAGATGCAGTATAAGAATGTGTTACTGAATTGGTCATCACCATATTTGAATGTTTTCTCAGTCCCTTAGGACCTTCTAAGAAGCTTTATGAAATGAGTCTCGGAACTGTTCATTAAAGGAAAGAATGGAGGAAGCATTTTTGTGTCGGCTCCTGTCCTCTTTGATCGAAGGTTAATGCCCTTGGGCATTAACTACTCCACACTTCCAAATCGCACAGCTGTGAATGCCAAGCTGACTCCCACATCAGAGACACGCTGGGGCAGGAAGTGAGAGGAAAGGTGCTGTTATTTCGCATTTGTTCAAAGCTCATCAAACCTGCTCCGAGCAGGTTGCTGCAGTAGTGGTTAGAATAATAGGCTGAAGGGATTTGAAGTCGTGGCCTAAGTTGCACAGAAGGATGTAGAAGGTGTCCATACCTTGCAGCGCTCTGATCTGCTTGTGCCCTCTGTTATGTTCACAGAGGTCTCTTCAAGGTGATGGCCAGCCACAATCTCAGCAAAGCCTTAATATAAGAGAGTTAATAGAATAAGCTTCAGTTTTTACTGCTGCACCGATGTCAGGACCATACTTATATTAACTCCCTCTTCCACTACCCATTCTAATTTTCCCTCACCATTGGCCAGCACATCAGCTGGTCTAGGTTGTTTTTCTGGTGAGATGACCCCCACTTCAGCCTTTATTTTCCTTTCTCTGGTTAAGCCATGATTGCTGTAATTGCCTGTTCAAATTATCCCTGGGTACAGAAACACCAAATAAGCCCCAGCGAATTCTTTGGATTCCAAATTCCTCCCTAGTGCTATCGTGGAGCAACAATCCCAGATCCTTTTGCTAATCACAGTTGATTACTCCCACAAGCATAGTAATTCCTTTCTTTGTCAGCTTGTCCACTTCCATAAGAAGCACAAAGTAATCAAGTAAAAGTTTTAAGTGCAATGAATTCCATAGTGTTTATCCTGGTGGCAGCATTCCCCACTCAACTCCTGAAGAATCAATTATTGCAATCCAGCAAACTCTAATTTTTTTTTTTTTTTTTTTTTTTTTTTTTTGAGACAGAGTCTCGCTCTGTCACCCAGGCTGGAGTACACTTAAATGGTCTCAGCTCACTGCAACCTCCTACCTCCTGGGTTTAAGCAATTCTCGTGCCTCAGTCTCCCAAGTAGCTAGAATTACAGGCGTGTGCCACCACACCCAGCTAACTTTTGTATTTTTTTAGTAGAGATGTGGTTTCATCATGTTGGCCAGGTTGGTCTCGAACTCCCGACATCAGGTGATTCGCCCACTTCCTTGGCCTCTCAAAGTGCTGGGATTACAGACGTGAGCCACCTTGCCCAGCCCAAATCCTAAATTTGAGAGGCAAGAAACACAAATTCTGTAAGTGGGTCACTGGGAATGATAATAAGGACTAATCCTTCTCCCATTCCTGGGTTTCTGGAGCCATGTCTTTACCTGTTAGGGGCACACTTTATTAGTCAATTCAGTGCATTTACCACCTCCTGTAGGACAACACCCCAATCCCAAGAAGACATATTAGCTGAGCCTGTAACAGGCCATTCCACCATTTCATAAAGCTAGCTGAGTCTGAGTGATGAGGGATATGGCAAGATACGTGAATATCCGTGGATTCTATGGTATATTCAATGTGTACATTGTTACTTTTGGGGGACTATAAAGTGGATTCCTTGGTTGAGGTAATGTTGATGAAGAATGAAGTAGCTCTGGTGATTATAGATGTTGGCAGAATCACTGTAGGCAAGAAAGGAAAATCTAGAAGTCTGTAAATATTTTTGCTTCAGGCCACTTATCCTTCTATGTAAAGTGAACAACAAAGTGTGCTGCTCTAAGCTTTGCCAACTGGAAAAGTATTCCTACAGGCTACCATTCCTTTTTTTCTTCTTTTTTTTTTTTTTGAGATGGCGTCTTGCTCTGTCGCCCAGGCTGGAATGCAGTGGCGCCATCTCAGCTCACTGCAAGCTTCACCTCCTGGGTTCACACCATTCTCCTGCCTCAGCCTCTGGTGTAGCTGGGACTACAGGCACCCACCATCACGCCCGGCTAATTTTTTGTATTTTTAGTAGAGTCAGGGTTTCACCATGTTAGCCAGGATGGTCTCAATCTCCTGACCTCCTGATCCACCCACTTTGGCCTCCCGAAGTGCTGGGATTACAGGCTTGAGCCACTGCACATAGCCACAGGCTACCATTCTTAGAGTCATTCCTGAGTAGGTCTAAAGTGTAGCAGTTCACTTTTACCTACCCACCAAGATAATGTGCCAACCCGTCTGTGAACCAGGCTCAAATGTTTAATTCTGTGTGAGGTTTTCATAAAGAACTCCTGAGAGGCCATAGGCATGAATTGAGGAAGAGATGTCAATGCTATAAAAGTACGTGCCAGGGGATTCTGAGTCACACATTCATGTAATTTACTTGTGTCTTCTGGACCTACTTAGACTAGAATCTATATGATTTCCATACTTCAGTAGACTGTTTCTGTACTTATGATTTGGTTTGACTGTTAACATCCAGCCCTAGTTTTCCCAATGGAGAATAGTTCTCTGCCTTGGAAGGCATGGTCCTGTAGACCTCTAGGGAACTGTGCTGCAATGCTCTTGCTAGAGCTTTCCAGGAATTTCGTAAAGTACTCTTATTCATAACAGGTCCTTCTAGCACCATCAGATCTGCTGCAACAAATGGCCTGAACATTAGGACAACTTTGCAGCTCAACCCTTCTGGGCAATATATCCAAGTGGTGGGTATTTTAGTTTCACAGTTAAGTTTATTCTAATATTTTTACTCCTGGGAAACTGTATAGTGGTGATTCTTCACTCATACATAATAAATGCATTCTAACATTCCTGATTCTTTGAGTCTTCTGAATTCCTTCTCAATACTCATTCAAGATTGTTCTAGCATCTCAACCTCATTTAGCACAGGCCATCATTATGCCCAATATTTAAGGAGACCCCAAAGTTATCTGCTAGGACTAAAACACTAAATCCATAATCATAGGTGCATGGCGCCACATCTAAAATGTCCCCTGTCCAGCCTTACAATCTGATTCTTGTGCTCTAACACTCTAAATATTAATTCTCACTCATGTCCCCCTTGTTCCTACTAATATATGCTAGCCCATTTTGAAGTTCCTTTTGAGTTCACCTAATTCAGCAAATTTCAAATGGGGATGATTTTTTACCCCCAGGGGGTGTTTGGCAATGTATGGAGACATTCTTGGTTGTCATTACTGAGAGAGTTCTACTATTATCTAGTGGGTAGATGCCAGAGATACTTCAAAACAATCTGTAATACATAAGACATCCTTCCACCACAAAGGGTTATTTGGCCCAAATGTCTCTAGTACCAGGGTTTGGAAACCCTTTTCTAGCTCTCCCTGATCAGAGATTGCAATTCCCCACATAGGTTGTATTGAAATCTGACACCAGTTATAGGCTTGAGACAATCTGTGTATGTGGCAAGGGGGTGGTAAAAGGGGTATTGTGGAAAATAAGGCCATATTGCAGCATTTCCAGAGAAGGCAAGCTGATTTTTTGTTGTTGTTGTTGTTTTGTTTTGTTTTGTTTTTTTCTAAGAAGACTTGGTATAGTGGAAAAAAGAAAATCTGGGAATTTAAGATTAAAGGCCCACACAAATGCCCCCATGCCAGATCTCAAAGGTCTATTATTTTTCTATTAGGGACCTGATTTAGCATGAATGATGTTTACAGGCTGTGCATTTGCAGCTATGGTTGGAATGGAGTATAAGCATAACCCTTATGATTAGATCCTGGAGATGATTTTCAGTATAATCTGCTCAGTGGCTACATTGCCTTCAAGGCTTTCATGGTGTTTCCTGATTAGATAGTTGGGTGGACTGAGCCTGTCATTTTCTTTTGTTAAGATCTCCAAAGCGGTCAACAGAAGTCAGCTTGCTTTATAGTTATATTTGCTTCCATAATGGTCAAGTACCATATCCACCATATAATCGAATGCCTCATCTTCTGCTTGTATCTCATTCCATTCTACTACTGTTGAGTGTCTGAGTAATTGTGACTCTATTGCATGCCAGAGGTTGCCATCACTTACAGTTTACCACTCACCACTTACCACCAGCAGGGTTCCTTATTGTCTTGTGATCAGTTTTGTAGGGTCAGATTCCAAAATTCCACACTGCAGATTTTGGTGCCTGGATTCACCTGAAAGCAGAGCCTAAGACACAGGCTAATGTGCTGGTAGTTTGCTTGAGAATATGAATTCATTGACTAGGATTGGAATTCAGAGGAAATAAAACAGAAAAGAAGGAAAAGCCAAGTCAAGGGTACATTATTGAATTGACTCCCACCAAGGGCAATTAGTTGATAAATCCTGTAGTGCCTACTGAAATGTGTGCCTTATGAAATGTGTCTCAGAACTCTGCACTGCAGTGAAGAAAGAGGAAAACATTTATCCATTGGCTCCTGTCTGTCATTGGTCAAAGTTTTCACCACATACTTCTTCTAGTTGCATATATACATGTAGGGTTGACTTCTGCAGGTATTCCATACTATGGCATGAGATGCAGTATCCTATGTCATGGATGGGGGTGAGAGAGGCAAGGTGCTGTTACATGGCCTTTGACAGAGGGCAGTTAATGCCTGCACAGCATTCATCACTGCAGCAACACCTAGAATAAGGAGTGAGGCTAGGAGGATTTAAAATGCTAAATGGGAGATGTTCAAATACTGCTCATGCCCCAGTTTTCTCTGTTTCAGTTAATGTCATCTCCATCTTTACAGATACTCAGACCAGTCTTTGACGCCTCTGTTTTTTTTAAGAGATGGTGTCTTGCTGCCTTGCCCAGGCTGGCCTCAAATTCTTGGGCTCAAGGGGTTCTCTCACCTCAGCCTCCCAAGCACTTGAGGCTGTAGGTGTGCACCACCATGCCTGGCTTCGACTACTATTTTTCTCTCATACTTTATATCCAATCATTAAAAAAATCTTGTAGATTCTGACTTCAAAATATATCTAGACCACTTCTCACTATCTTCACTGCTTCTCTTTCCTGGATTATTGCCAACATCATGTCTCTCCTGAATTATTGCAAAGCCTCCTATACTGTTTGTGCTCTCTCTCTCTCCCTCTCTCTCTCTCTCCCCCACTCTCTTTCTCTTTTTAGGGACACTCTCTTTCTCTTTGTCTTTTGCTCTGTTGCCCAGGCTGGCTCAAGCAATTCTCCTCCAGCATAGTTGGGACTAAAGGTGCACACTACCACACCTAGCTAATTAAAAAATTCGTGTGTGTGTGTTTGTGTCTGTGTGTGTAGACAAGGTCTTCCTATGTTGCCCAAGCTGGTCTTGAACTCCCAGGCTTAAGCAATCCTCCCACCTCGGCCTCCCAAAATGCTGGGATTATAGACATGAGCCTATAGGGCACCACGTGCTTATCTGTCTACAGATTATTCTGAACACAACTGTCAGCATGATCTTTTTAAAAGCATGAGTCAAATCATAGTTACTCTTTGCTCAGCTCCAATAGCTTCAGAGTAAAAGCAAAAATCCTTATAGTTACCTGTGAGAACTACAAGTCCTCTTTCCCCAGCCACTGGGACTTGATCTTCTACTACCCCCTTTTGATTGGTCTACTCCAGTTCCTTTGACCCACGCTCCCCTGCTGTACCCATTGTTGGTTCTTCAAAAGTCCAGGCAAACTGCCTCAGGACTTTTGCACTTGCTATTCCCTCCACCTGGAATGATTTGCCATTAAATATCTGCGTGGCTTACTACCATGTCGCTTCCAAGTCTTTGCTCAAATGTTACCTCACTGAGGCCTTCCAAGATAACCCTGTGTAAAACAGTTCCCCAACCACCCTCCTTCCAGCATTTTTTATCTTCCTTTTTTGCTTTTGTTCTTCATGGTTCTTGCTACATTTTGTCATACTGTATATGCTATTTTTTTGTTCATTTGCTGTTTCTCTAGAATGAAGTTTTATAAAAGCAAAGATTTTTATCTGTTTTGTTCACTGATATATCTCTGTTTCCTGGAACTCAGAATAATATCTAACAATTATATAGCACTTATTATGTGCTATGTACTATTCTAAGCATTTTTCATGTATTAATTAATTTAATAATCACAACTACCCTGTGAGGAAGGAATCTGGTTATCCTCATTTTAAAATCAGAAAACTGAGGAACAAATTGTCTAGTCCTAGGACACATGGTATACCATGGTAGTCTCTCAATGAATATCTTTATGTCACCACAGTCCACTGCATAAAGTAGACTTAAGAAGCAACCTGAAATAATGAAAAGTATATCATTACTGGAATTGACATGGGAGTGGGGCAGGGAAGTGCTGGGAAGGGAAAGGTGTGGTCCCTGGCTAGTGCTCCACCCCTGGGCCTGTGCCCACGGACCTATGCGAGGATAGGCACTCCTGCCTTCCGGTCCAAATGTTCCATTTTCCAAGACCACCCTGGCCCACCACACCCCTGTCTTGTGCCTATAAAAACCCTGAGACCTAGCAGGCAGAGACACAAGCAGCTGGGCATTGAGAGGAACACATTGGCGGGTGTTGAGAGGAATACACAAGCAACTGGATGCACATAGAAGTATGCCAGGGGAAGAGCACACCAACAGATGCAGGCAGGCCATCACCCAGCAGGCCATCCACCGGTGGAATGATGCAGATTTTGGCCCCAGGTGGTCAGGGGAGATCTGGGCTGCTAAGCAGCTGGACTCCATGGAAAAACCACCTTGCCACTCCATCTCCCTTCTGGCGTCCCCGTCTGCTGAGAGCTACTTCCACTCAATAAAACCTTGCACTCATTCTCCAAGCCCACGTGGGATCCGATTCTTCTGGTACACCAAGGCAAGAAACCTCAGGATACAGAAAGCCCTCTCCTTGCGATAAGGCAGGAGGTCTAATTGAGCTAGCTAACACAAGCCGTACATAAACTAAAAGAGCACCCTGTAACAATGCCAAGTGGGGCTTTAGGAGCTGTAAACATTCACCCCTATGTGCTGCTGTGGGGTCAGAGCCCCACAACCTGCCCTTCTGCATGCTCCCCCTAAAGCCTTGAGCAGTGGGGCATTGAGGAATTGAGTGACACCCCCATCGCATGCCCTGCGAGGGGGATGAGGGAAATTTTCCTGTTTCAGAATCACACGAACCAGGGGTTCAAATCTGGTCTTTACCCTTTACTGAGTCAGTGACCACAGGGCAAGTTACTTAACTCTTCATAGCCTCCATTTTCTCATCTGTAAATAAAAAACAGTAATCCCATCTTGGGAAGATTTGCTAAGATGTTTCTTGTAAAGCACTTGTCACATTGCTTGGCACAAGTGTAAGCATTCAATAAATGGTAGCTGTTATTACATGCAGATTGGTTTAGTAGGCTAAATTGGGCAGATTTACCTTCTTGTAAAACATAAAATAGTCACCCAGTTCTCTGCCCAAGGAGGTTCGGAGGTCCTGCTTCCTTTACATAGAAAGAAGGATGCATATATTAACATATATCACATATGAGGGAATCTCATATTTACATAACATGAGATAACTTTTCCATTGTTAGTAAGCTCCAAGGGAAAAGTCTCTTCTAAATGGTGAAGAATAGTAAATATTGATGATTTATACAGAGAACTCACTCTTGTTACTGTGCACCGGTAAAGCAGAGGCTTGAAGACTGTAAAGACTTCGTGTTCTTCTCAAGACCTGAATCCATGTTGCACCTTTTTTTTTTTTTTTTTTTTGAGACGGAGTCTTGCTTTGTCGCCCAGGCTGGAGTGCAGTGGCCGGATCTCAGCTCACTGCAAGCTCCGCTTCCCGGGTTTACGCCATTCTCCTGCCTCAGCCTCCCGAGTAGCTGGGACTACAGGCGCCTGCCACCTCGCCCGGCTAGTTTTTTGTATTTTTTGGTAGAGACGGGGTTTCACCGAGTTAGCCAGGATGGTCTCGATCTCCTGACCTCGTGATCCGCCCGTCTCGGCCTCCCAAAGTGCTGGGATTACAGGCTTGAGCCACCGCGCCCGGCCCATTTTGCACCTTTTGAAGGGGGAAGGAGACAATCCTTTTCCTCAGCTTGAACCCCTGAAGGAGGAAGGGCAAAGGCGCCCCACTCCCTCTAGGGCTCTCTCTGATGACACATCCATTGGTGGTAGCTCCACTGGCTTTGAAGACATTGTTTAGTGAGAAAACTCATAGATTTTATGGAAGTGGACTTTCATATTTCATATTTGGATGCTTCTTTTACTGTCATCCAAACTGTCCTTTGATATCAGTCTGATTAATTTTAATTTGGGTATAAAGCTAAGGGATCTTCAAATGTTTAAAATGTTCAAATGTTTAAAATAATGTAGATTTATATAATTTCATTTTGAAATTTGACATTTTAAACATTTGACATTTATTATGATATTTACTTTGATTTTTCTCTTCTCTATTTCTTAGCATTGTTTTCTTATAATTTAATTAATGATGCATGTTCCTGTTTAAGAAAGAAAGAAATTTTCTTCAGAGATGTAAGACTATTAGTATCAACACAAAGAACACCAAGTAACTCTTTGTGGGGGTGGGGGGTGGACAATGAGAATTACAGTGCTGCACTCTCCAGATTCTTTATTTCTTTATTTTCTTTTTCACTCTTTTCTTTTTTTTTTTTTTTTTTTTTTTGGACAGAGTCTCACTCTGTCACCCAGGCTGGAATGCAACGGCTTTAGCTCACTGCAACCTTTGTCTCCCAGGTTCAAGCGATTCTCCTGCCTCAGCCTCCTAAGTAGCTAGGACTACAGGCACGTGCCACTATGCCCAGCTGATCTTTTGTATTTTTAGTAGAGACAGGGTTTAGTAGAGATGGGGTTTTGCCTTGCTGCCCAGGCTGGTCTCGAACTCCTGAGCTCAAGTGATCTGCCCACCTCGGCCTTTCACCAGATTCTTTATTTTCTAAATATCTCTAACAATTGCAGCAAAGAAGAAATGTCTCTACTGTTAAATACATAAAGCAATTGGTGTTTGTTTTAGGTTTTGTTAGAAATAGATGTAAATACCCCCACATGATACTTTCCATTTCTTCATAGCTTTATGGGAGGAAGTCAGGGAGTCACTAAATGAGGATGGTAATTATCCGTATCAATACTAATTAAGTAAATATTATAAATAAATATTAGTTATATAGTAGATGCACATTTGACATCATTATAATAAAGTAATATAATGTGACATACAAATAAATATAAGGAAGGCAAAGATTGGCTTGCAGAATCACAGTGTGTCTCAATGCTTTTCTTACGCAGCTGCCTTATTTAATATACATATTGTAGAGTGATATTACAATAAAGAGCAGTCATTACAAATGCACAGTGCTGAACTCCTTACACACATTCCAGGAGATTCTCTCAGAAGTGCAGAGATCATCTCTTACCTAATTCATTCTGCATCTCTTCTAGGAATTAGTCACCATAGATATCATATGCATATTTTGGCTTTAAGTGGAAGTTAATGATTTTCAGTGTGACTTTGTTAATACACTTAGGTCAAGCACTGGACACAGGATTTTCTCTTTTCTGTACTTGGGCAATTCAGGAGCTTTGCCACTAGCAAGCCTAGACCTGCACCCTAAAAGTGTAAGCAAACCAAGATAAACGTAATTGACTACACAGGCTTGACCATATTCATTTTTATTAAAAATCAGATTTAATGTTGAATACTCTGCTTTAAACGTATACCCCTCCTTTATTCCAAAGAGTTATTAAATTGCTCAGCATTTGTATGGATTAAATTCAATAAGAAGATATATTTTCACATGTATTAAGTAGTAAGTGTTTAAACAGTAGTTAGTAACTTTCTGTTAAGTAGCACTTAAACTATGCACTGAAACTATCCCATCTGAGAGGGATTTCCAGAGCCTAAGCAGGCAGAATGCCTTCTGTGTGACCAGTCATCCTTCAATCCCTATTAGGTGAGGAGACAATAGCAGGCAGGGCTCAGGCTTCTGAGAATAGCGTGTAAGAAAGAGAAGCAACATGAAGCGTCTGTAGATTGAATTTTTAGTCCCAGTGGTAACTTTGAGGAGAGGGTATTTTTTTTTTTTTTTTTTTTTTTTTTGAGACGGAGTCTTGCTCTGTAGCCCGGACTGGAGTGCAGTGACCAGATCTCGGCTCACTGCAAGCTCCGCCTCCCGGGTTTACGCCATTCTCCTGCCTCAGCCTCCGGAGTAGCTGGGACTACAGGCGCCCGCCACCTCGCCCGGCTAGTTTTTTGTATTTTTAGTAGAGACGGGGTTTCACCGTGTTAGCCAGGATGGTCTCGATCTCCTGACCTCGTGATCCGCCCGTCTCGGCCTCCCAAAGTGCTGGGATTACAGGCTTGAGCCACCGCGCCCGGCTGAGGGTATTTTTTTTCTATTTGTGTGTGTGTGTGTGTGTGTGTGTGTGTGTGTGTGTAAGGGTGGGATTTTTATTGTTATTATTTTTTACTTTAAATTCTGGGATACATGTGCAGAACATGCAGGGCTGTTACATAGGTATACATGTACTATGGTAGTTTGCTGCACTTATCAACCTGTCATCTAGGTTTTAAGCCCCTCATGCATTAGGTCACATTTGACCTAATGCTCTCCCTAAGGGTGGGAAAATTTTTTGAAAGCACAGGAAATTGTTTATTTTCTTAATATTTTCAGTGATATTTTCTTTTTAAATTTTTCATTGTGTTAAAACACATAACATAAAATTTACCATTTTAATCACTTTAAGTGTACAGTTCAATGGTGTTAAGTACATTCATAATGTCTAACCTTTACAACCATCCGTTTCCAGAATGCTTTTCATCTTGAAAACTGAAACTCTATAGCCATTAAACAGTAAGTCCCCTTTCCCCTCCCCTCAACCCCTGCTAACCACTGTTCTATTTAGTGTTATTTTCTTTTAATAGAATTTTTTAGTAGAGAATTAGATGATTTAAAAATACTGTGTAAGATAAACAATATTTGTCTCTTTAAGCACTTCTACAATCTCTGGGAAATAATTATGTTAATTCATAATTTCTTGACTGAAACTTCCCCACGAAGGGGCAAATGACTGTTCTCACATCATGAATAAGCTATTCTTAGAGGTTATCTAAGTAAATGGTCACAGATCCATCAGTTCTCTTTTATCAGGGCTTGACTTCACTTTAGGCAAGAACTGAAAGTTTTCAAGCTTATCCCACAACCAGACTTCAAGGGGAACTTTTTTGTAATTAAAAAAACATAGTCAATGGATTTGCAGAATCATAGACCCATTTGCTGCTTGAGTAAGGATAAAAAATGTATATGTTGCAAATGGGAACTATGGCAAATATCAATCAACGAAATACCTTTAAAATTTAGGTCTCCTTGTTACCAAAAAAAAAAAAAAAAAAAAAAAAAAATCAGATTTTCCAAATCTCACTTATTTCAAGCAATGAAGACATAAGACATGTATTGGAGCAGACAGTATATTATGTGCCATAAAGAGCCCAAAGATGAACCAGTTTTCAATGTGCTTTCAAGAATCTTGGACGGAAAACTGATGACCTTGGCTATAGTCACTCTGTGGGGCTACCACTTCCTTGCCCATGAAGTACCTTGGTGTGAATTTAAGTGAAGCATATGTTATGCTTTTTAAAAGTAAAAATAATAATAAAAATGTAAGCAGTATGTTCTTGAATAGCTTGAATTATGCAAGGGATATCCAGAACCTAGGCAGACAGAATGCCTTCTGTGTGACCAGCCTTCCTCCCAATCCCCATCTAGGTGAGGAGACAATAGCAGGTAGGGCTCAGGCTTCTGAGAGTAGCATGTGAGCAAGAGAAGCAACATGAGGGGTCTGTAGGTTGAATTATTAGTCCTTATTATCCCCCTTTGTTCCTACTATTCATTCAAATCCTTGATATGACCTCATGGTAGTTCCCTGTTCTTTAACTTTGGACTTGGCCCAGTGACTTGCTTTGAACAATAGATTACTAGCAGACATAATGTAAGTAAAAGTTTGAAATGTGCTTGTATACTTGAACTTGACTTTTGTGTTTCTGTCTTTGACCATAAGAAAAAAAAGCTTTGCACTGGGCATGGTGGCTCACGTCTGTAATCCCAGCACTTTGGGAGGCCGAGGGGGGGCAGATCACGTGAGATCAGGAGTTTGAGTCCAGCCTGGCCAACATAGTGAAACCCTTTCTCTACAAAAATAATGCAAAAATTGGCCGGGCGTGGTGGCTCACACTTGTAATCCCAGGACTTTGGGAGGCCAAGGTGGGCGGATCATCTGAGATCAGGAGTTTGAGAGCAGCCTGACCAACAGCGAAACCCCATCTCTATTAAAAATACAAAAAAATAGCCAGGCATGGTGGCACACACCTGTAATCTCAGCTTCTTGGGAGGCTGAGACACAAGAATCACTTGAACCTGGGAGGCAGAAGTTGCAGTGAGCCAAGATCATGCCACTGCACTCCACCCTGGGTGACACGGTGGCAGACTCCATCTCAAAAAAAAAAAAAAAAAATTAGCCAGGCGTGGTGGCATGCGCCTGTAGTCCCAGCTACTTGGGAGGCTGAGGCAGGAAAATCACTTGAACCCGGGAGGTGGAGGTTAGAGTGAGTCAAGATGGCACCATTGCACTCCAGCCTGGGCAACAGAGCAAGACTACATCTCAAAATAAAAGAAAAAAGAAAAAGAAAAAAAAAAATGTTTCGGGTAGTTGTCAGTAGCAGGAGGAAAAGAGATGTCAGTAGCAGGAGGAAAGGAGATGCGGAACAAACCTGAACCTAACCTGAAGCTTGGAGCCCAGCCCAGTCCAGTCCAGTCCAGCCTAATCCAGCCTGGGTCAACCATATTGCAGTCAACCTACAGATGCATGAGCAAGAGCTAACTGCTTGTTTTTAAGCCTCTCAGTTTATGACTATTTGTCACATAGCATTATTGGGAAAATAACCAGATTGTAACCAAGCATCTCAGCTTTGGAATGCATTTTAAAACTTTTTTCTTGGGTCTTAAAATATGACCTTGAAATGTACTTTGAAACTCTGTTTCTCTCCCTTGCACCATGCATGCTTCTTTAACTATATGCTTGTTTAAAATTTCAGGGGCTAATTTTGAAACAACCCAGGCATGAAGCCCCTACAGAATCCTCCTGCTCAGGGGGAGTTGTGAAAAATTAGTCCGCCGTCATCTGGTTGAAGTCAAGATAACACCAACCAGACCTCCAGATGGGCAATTACCCAAGACAGCCATTGGAACAAGACATACAGACCCTGCAGCCTGCACCAGTCCCATGTCTTCCATACCAAGTTTTCCTTTAAAAATCCTGTAGTAAGTTTTAAAACTTGAGATGGTACCTTAGAATGCTGGTTCACCATCTTCTCGGTTTGCAGGCTTTCCAGTGAAAATCTGCTTTTTCTCCCACCAAACCTCACTTCTTGTGTTAGGCTTTCAAGTGACAAGCAGCTGAACCTGGGTTCAGTTACAAGCTAATACAAAGAGATGCTCAGAATGTGGCCGAGAGAGGATGCAGGCCAGGTGCAATAGCTCATGCCTGTAACCTTAGCACTTTAGCAGGCCAAGGCAGGAGAATCGCTTGGGGCCAGGAATTCAAGATCAGCCTGGGCAACATAGTGAGACCCAGTATCTAAAAAAAAATTTAAAAAAAAAAAAATTGCCAGGTGTGGTGGAACGTGCCTATAGTGCCAGCTACCGGTGAGAGAATCGCTTGAGCTCAGGAGTTTGAGGCTGCAGTGAGCTATGATTGCACCACTGCACTCCAGCCTGGGCATTAGCAAGGCTCTGTTTCTTAAAAAAAAAAAAAAGAGAGAGAGAGAGAGAGAAAGAGAGTGCAGACAATTGCTGGAGTGTGCACCAGTGAGGACGTTTATGGGTATTCTCTGTGTGTGCTGATGAGGGTTTATGAAAGAGGCAGCTCTTGTCCACTGCTCCAGAACTCAGCTGGGTGGCCTAAAATTGTAGAGCTCACTTGTACTTTGTCATCTGAGTTAATTTACGTCTATGATAGGACTGATTCTCCTTTAGGTGTGGTGTACAACCTGAATGCCACTATGGGTGACTCTGCCACTCTTGGTGCCTAGGCTCTAGGGGTTTCAAACTGCTTGCAATGGTTACAGCAAAAAGGGAGTAAAAGAAAAAATATATAAGGACAGAGTGTAGATAAATAAAGATATTTTGGCTTACAGAGGAATTAAACAGAAAGAGTGGGGGGAGAAAAGAAGACGGAGAATGCAAAGGGGAGAGAAAAGAAACATAAGAGGAAGTAGTGCTAATGTGATTAGGTTTTCAACAAATACCTCAAAAGTCATATTTCCTTTATAAAAATTATATGTCAAAAATTAAATACATATATCTTGAGTGCCTCCTGTATATAATCCAAAGGTGAATGAGATACTATCTTTATTCTCTTTAGAAAGACATCACTCTAATATAGGAAGTGGTCACTTTTGTTAACCACAGTCTGAACTTTTCCCCCAAGAATCAAACACATGAACTATATAGATGGGTTTTTATTCATTGAAGAGGGCAATGCAAGACTTGGCATAGGATATATGAGTTTTTTTAAGCACATCATCATTTTCATTCCCTGCTTTGATCAAAAGTTGTTTTTACCTCTTACCCTCTTTGTTAACTCTCAACAATATGGACAATTCTCAACACAACTAGATACTAGATGGCTTGTTTTCAGGGAATAAGATTAAACTAACTAATTTTTCCACATTTTGATGCTGTCTGTAAAATGATGGCCTTTATATTTTAGCTCCTTCATAGGAAATAAACTTGAATAGATCTTTACTTTTTTATTTTGAAAAAAAAAAAAAAAAACCTTACAGAACAATTGCAAAGATAGTACAGAGAACTCCTACACACTCGTCACCCAGCTTCCCCCACAGCTAACACATCTCACATAACCATGGTACAATGATCAAAACTAAGAAATTAACCTCAGTATAATACCACTAACTAAATTATAGACCTTATCAGATTTCGCCAGCTTCTTCACCAATGTTTTTTTTCAGCTCCAGGATCCATTCTAGCAATCTACATTGTACATCATTTTCATGTCTCCTTAAACTTCCTTCCAATCTGTTCATCAGGGTTATGGATTGAATTGTGTTTACTTACATCCAATTCATATGTGGAAGTCCTACCCTCCAGTGCCTCAGAATGTGACCTTAATTGGAGATACTATCTTTATACAGGTAATCAAGTTAAAACGATATCAATAGAGTGGTGATCCAATACTAATCCAATAGGACCGGTATCCTCATAAAAAGGGGAAATTTGTACAAAGACATGAATGAAGATGATGTGAAGACAAGGAGATGATGGCCATCTACAAGCCCGAGGGAGAGAGGCCAGGAACAGATCCTCCCCTCACAGTTCTCACAAGGAACCAGCCCTGCAGCCCCTTCATTTTGGGCTTCTGGACTCCAGAACTGTGAGACAAGACATTTCTGTTGTTTAAGTCACTCGATTTGTGATAGTTGGTTATGGCAGCCCTAGCAAACAAATACACTCAGTTCTTCTTTGTCTTTCCTGACCTTGACACTTTCGAAGAGTGGGACCTTGTAGAATGTCCCTGAATTCGGGTATGCCTGATATTGTCTCATGGCTAAACTAGGGTTATGGATTTGGGAGGAATATCAGAGGTGATGTGCCTTTCTTAGTGCCTCATATCCAGTGGCATGCAATATAGATATGTCCCATTACTGGAATGCTATCCTTGATCCCTGGTTAAGATGATGTCTAGCAGGTGTCTACATTGCAAACTTACTATTTTTTTTCGTTTTTAGTCAACAAATATGTTAGGGGGAACACTTTGAGGCTATTAAAATATCCCATCTCTACCTAAACTTTTACCCACTAATTTAAGCATTAATTTGTTGGTCATGTCTGCAGCAATTACTCCCATGTTTGTTTGTCTATTTATTTATTTATTTATTTATTTTAGAGACAGAGTCTCACTCTGTTGCCCAGGCTGGAGTGCAGTGGTGCGATCATAGCTCACTGCACCCTTGACTTCCTGGGCTCCTGCCTCAGCCTCCTGAGTAATGGGGATTACAGGAGCATGTCACTGTGCCTGTCTTATTTTTAATTTTTTTCTAGAGTCAGTGTCTTGCCATGTTGCCCAGGCTGGTCTTGAATTTCCTGGGTCTCAAGCAATCTTCCCACTGTGGCTTTCCAAAGCACTGGCCAAAATTGTATATATTTATGGTGTACAACATGATATTTTGAAATATGTATATATTGAACAATAGGTAAATCAAGCTAAATCTATTCTCTTAAGCAAATTTCAAGTAAACAATATGTAATTATTAACAGTAGTTACCATAATATATAATACAATAGATCTCTTGAACTTGTTTCACCTGTCTAACTGACATTTCATGTCCTTTGAACAGTATCTCCCTAATCCCTCTAACCCTCCCAACCCTCTAGCTGCTGGTAACTACTACTCTACTCACCTATGAAATCTGATTTTTTGGATTCCACATATAAATGAGATCATATGGTATTTATCTTTCTGGACCTGGCTTATTTCACTTCATATAACGTCTCCCAGGGTTATCCATATTGTCACAAATGACAAGATGGTCTTTTTAAAGACCACTTTTTCCCTTTTTAATAGGCTTAGATATAATTATAGATTATAGATCTAGGTTATATAATTATGTAGATACTGATATAATTCACATATCATACAAATTTACCCATGTAAGGTATACAGTTCAATGGTTTTTGGCTTATTACATTTTTTTTAAAACTCGTAGTTATATATATAACATTAAATTTGCTATTTTACCATTTTAAATGCACAATTCTGTGGGATTAATTACATTCACAAGGTTGTATAACCATCACCATTTTCAAAACTGTTTCATCACCCCAAACAGAAACTGATAAGCAATAACTCTGTAACTGATAAGCAATAACTCTCCATTCTTCTGTCCTCCCAGTTCCTGTAAATCTTTAATCTACTTCTGTCTCTGAATTTGTATATTCTAGATATTTCACATAAGGAGGGTCATACAATATATATCCTGTTGTGTCTGGCTTATTTCACCTAGAATAACATGTTCAAGGTTCATCTGTACTGTAGTATGTATCAGAAGTTCATTTCTTTTTGAGGCAGAATAATATTCCATTGTTTGGTTGGACCACTTTTTGTCTATTCATTCATCTTTCGATGGACACTTGAGTCGTTTCCAGCTTTTGGCTGTTGTAAATAATGCCACAGTGTACACTGGTGTACAGATATCTATTCAAGTCCCTGTTTCCATTTTTTTTTGTGTGTATGTATACGTAGGAGTGGAATTGCTGGGTCATATATTAATTCTCTGTTAGCTTTTTGAGAATCTGCCAAACTGTTTTCCATAGTGGCTGCACCATTTTACATTCCCATCAGAAATGTATGATGGTTCCAATTCTCCACACTCTTGCCAACACTTATTCCCTCCCACCCCTGCCATTTTTAAAACAATAGTCATCCTTAGTGGTATCTAAGTGGTATTGTCAGTGATATGGTATCTCTTTGCAGTTCTGATTTGCATTTTTCTCTTGACTAATGATATTAAACATCTTTTCCTGTGCTTATTGGCCATTTGTCTATCTTCTTTGTAGAAATGTCTATTCAAGCTCTTGCCCATTTTTAAATTGCATTGCTTGTCTTTTTGTTATTGAGATGTAGAATGTATTTATATAGTTTGGATATTAAACCTTTATGAAATACATGATTTGTAAATATTTTCTCCCATTTTGTAGGTTTTTCACTTTTTTGATAACGTCCTTTGATGCAAAAAGATTTTCATTTTAATAAAGTCCAATTTATCTTTTTTTTTTTTTTTGGCTCATGCTTTTGATGTCACAAAATCCCATTGCCAAATGCAAGGTCCTATAGATTTACCTCTATGTTTTGTTCTTGTTTTATGTTTTTAGTTAATTTTTGTATATGGTGTGAAGTAGGGTTCCAGCTTAATTCTTTTATATGTAGATATACAGTCATCCCAGGACAATTTGTTGAAAAGATTATTCTTTCTCTTTTGAATGGACTTGGCACCCTTGTCAAAAATCAGTTGACCATAAATGTATGAGTTTATTTCTGAACTCTCAATTCTATTTCATTGGTTTATAGGTTTGTCCTTATATAGGTACCACACTGTTTTGATTACTATAGCTTTAATAATAAGCTTTGAAATCAAGAAGTGTGAGTTCTCCAACTTTGTACTTTTTTTCTTGTACTTTTTCTTTATCTATTTGGGACCCCATGAAATTCCATATGAATTTGGAGGATCAACTTTTCCATTTCTGCAACAAAGGCTATTGGAAATTTGATAGGAATTGCATTGAATCTGCAGATTGCTTTTAGTAGTATTGACATCTTGATGATATTAAGTCTTCTTATCCATGAACACAAGGTCTTTTTCCACATACTTAGGTCTTTTAAGGTTTTTCTTCACACTCTTTAGGAGAATACTAATTTAGTCAAAACCTCACAGTTCCTTCCAAAGTTACCAAGGATCACATTGGCAAGAAGTCTTGAATGTTGAATGATTACATTAAAATATATTTCACTGCAATTCACAAGCATTACTTTATTTTTATTTAAATTATAATAATCACTGATGAAGGGAAAAACAAAATTATGACAGTCAGTATTTACTTGGGAAACCATTTTCATAGGTCACTGATGAAGGAACGTGGTACACAGCTTCAGAGTGGCAAGGGACATAGGGACAAGCACACAAGATTGAAAGCATAAAAGCATATTCTCATAAGGACCAAGCAATCCTTATTGTTGGAAGACCAAATGGAATCATCGTTAATGTATGTAGAATCAAAGTTCACAATCTGTAAGTCCTTCTTAAGATATGCATGATTCAGCTTATTTACCGTTCGAGCAAAGGCATATTTAGAAGCACAGCTATATGCTTCCAAACTGTACACTTTCTTGAAGTGCAGATCAAAAAATGGATTGTCCTGGAAGAGAATGAGAGACATGATTTAGTTTGTAGCCAAGAAAGTAGCTAGGTTTCCTGGATTCTCTTACATTCTCTTGGATATGTTTATTGATTGTAAAGTATCAGTATCAAACATATTTCTAAAATCTACAAATGGGCTTTCCAAAGCTACTTACTTCAAAGTAATTGCTTCTAAAAATCAACAATAAGAAAGGTTATTTTTGAAGCATCTATGTTTTTTCAAGTATACACATAAAATGTGCCTCAGACTGTGTGGTTATTAAGTCTGCTCAATGTAATGAATTGGAGAGGATGAGTAGGGAATAAATAAAGCAGAGAATAAACTCACAGACTTCTGGAAAATAGAAAAGGTTTCTCTCCCTTTTTAGTAGGAGGTTGGTTCATTGTGCTATTTCAAAGGTATAAGGAAGAAATACACAATAGCTAGCTATTGGCATGCTATAGATCACCAATTTTCTGTCTTTGAAGTTTTACAGCAAGGAATTACTTTTGAAGGTAATAGCAAGGACCATTGAATCATTCGACTGAAACTGACAAATTTACTAAAGACTGCCTCTGGGCTCTTGCTATATCTGTAGCAGAAATATTTCAAGAAAAAGTGGAAGCCAAACCTGATCTAGGTCCTATATGTTAAAATAATAACTGCTACTGTTAATAGCAGTAACAACGATGCCTTGCATTTATAAAGTTTACAAAATGCTTTCACATTCATTATCTGCCTAATTCCTGACTCCTTTAAGACAGAGATTTTGCATTATTTATCATCATGTTCTTAGTACTTATGCATGATGACTACTAATTTCTCAACAAGTATGTGTTGAACTGACCTGAAGTATTCCTAAGAAAGGAGAAGTGGAGGCAAACATTGCCCCAAATAACAAATAGGCAGAGAAGGACTAAACCAAACCAGAGTATTAATAATTCACTGTCATGTAGTATGTAACATCATATACAAGCAACTTACATATTTGCAATTTGATTTTTAAATAGGAAAATTCTTGCAGGAGGTAGTAAATAGAGCATGAATTTTAAAGTTAGACAACTATTTTGACTGTTCCATGGGCAAAATGCTTATTTGATCTGACTCTCATTTTTCTCCTTATTTTAGATAGTGCTGTTGTGAAATTTACATGAGAATGATCATATAAACGAGTGTGAAGCTTAATAAATGATAGTTCCTAAAGATTGTGATATTACCATTTAAAAAAGTTAAAAACAAAACATAATCATGCTTTTACTTCTGCATAGCAAAAGAAATAATCAGCAGAGCAAACAGACAACCCACAGAGTGGGAGAAAATCTTTGCAATGTATACATCCCACGAAGGACTAATATCCAGAATCTACAAGGAACTCAAACAAATCATCAAGAAAAAAACAAACAATTCCATCAAAAAGTGGGCAAAGGATATGAATAGGCAATTCTCAAAAGAAGATATACAAATGGCCAATAAACATGAAAAAATGTTCAGTATCACTAATGATCAGAGAAATGCAAATAAAAACCACAATGTGATACCACCTTACTCCTGCTAGAATGACCATAATCAAAAAATCAAAAAATAATAGATGTTGGCATGGATGTGGTGAAGAGGGAACACTTTTACACTGCTGGTAGGAATGTAAACTAGTACAAACACTATGGAAAAGAAGGGGGCGATTCCTTAAAGAACTAAAAGTAGAACTACCATTTGATCTAACAGTCCCACTCCTGGGTTTCTACCCAGATGGAAAGAAGTCATTATATGAAAAAGATACTTACACATGAATGTTTATAGCAGCACAATTTGCAATTGCAAAAATATGGAACCAGCCCAAATGCCCATCAATCAACCAGTGGATAAAGGAATAATTATATATATATATAATTAATATTTTTTATATATATATATAGAGACATACCATGGAATACTACTCAGCCATAAAAGGAAAGAAATAATGTAATTTACAGCAACCTGGATGGAATTGGAGACCATTATTCTAAGAGAAGTAACTCAGGAATGGAAAACCAAACATCGTATATTCTCACTCATAAGTGGGAGCTAAGTTATGAGTATGCAAAATCATAAGAATGACACAATGGACTTCGGGGACTCAGGGAAAGGGTGGGAGGAGCAGTGAGGGATAAGAGACTACACACTGGGTATAGTTACACTGCTTGGGTGATGGGTGCATCAAAATCTCAGAAATCACCACTAAAGAACTTATTCATGTAATCAGATACCACCTGCTTCTCAAAAACCTATTGAAATAAAAAGAAAGAAATAAAATAAAAATTAAAAAACCATAATCATGCTTTAAAAACAACGTATAAAGGTGGTGTGATTTTAAGTGCAGCACTTTTATAGTCACATTCAAAAATTTTTTTTTTCTGGTGCTCATAACTACAGCTTGAAAGACAATTCTGCCAAGAATCTCCATAAAGAAAAATCACATCCATTGCATCACCAGATACCAATCAAGCTCCTTAGGGAGTTTTCTCTTGCAAACATTTGCTCCTCATCAGATAGAAAATACCCCTCATGCCTTTAAGATACTTGCAGAAGAGTAATATTTTTCTTTAGCCTAATAATTGGAGCCTGAGTATGCATGCACATAGGATACAAATCTGCCTGGCTCTGTCTCTCTCTCTTTTGATAGAATGCTAGAACTAAAAGGGATCTCAGGAATCATTTATTGATCTCCTGTTTTTAGCTGGGATTACACAGTAGTTTCCAGAGATATGAAGTCCAGGTCACACATTTAGTTATTGGCAGAGCCAGGACAAAACTCAAACTCTCAATCAGCACAAGCTCAGTTTTTGCTACATCATCCTGTCTCCTGCTGCACCAGTCAGTCTCCAAATCCCCAGTCATTTTGATTTCTGCTTTATAAATTGACTTCAATTTCAATTCCATTCCATTTTAAAGTTGACAACTTTTTGGCTCAAAATTGCTGTCTATAAAACTGTATCATTGCTATTGATATGTAAATGTAATAATGTAAATAATGTAATAATGTAAATAATGTAAATTTATTATAAATTAAATGCAATCATGTAAATGTAAAAAATGTAATAAATGCTGACCCCCAAGGATTTGATTCCAAAAAAGAGAAATAGGAATTCCTAGAACAGTCAGAATATTTTTACTTCATCCGTAGAAAATAAATCTTGCAAAGAACTATTCTTTGGATATTATGGTTTTTCTTCTGGCAATTTAATATTTTAAGTCCTAAAATGATGAGAAAACCAGAAATACTCAGCTTATCTTTTGTATCTTGTTTACTATGAAAGATAATAATCTTCAAATTGGAAAGGGAAGAATCAACAATGTTGGGATGGAATTAAAGGCCATGAAAAGTGAGGAAAAAATAGACCACAGTTAGTTGATTTGAAATGAGCCTAAATTGACAGTCCTGGTGAATACAATCCTGGGCATTGAACAAACTTGTAAAAACCAACGATAACATCGGTAATATTTGAGAGCTGGAGAAAAAAGACAAGGAAAATGGGCCAAAGATTGGTGGGGATAGTTAATTTGTGGGGATAGTTCCTGAAACTACAGCTTAGTGAACTTGACATGCACTTCTGATCAAATTAAATGCAGTATTATAGAAATTTGACAGTACAGAAAAATATAAAAAATAAAATCATAGTTAAAAAATGTGTAATCTTATCACTGAGATAACTTATTAAAGTACTGGTTTGTTTTACACATACATATATACACATATACATATAGTGACATATATTTTTTGTAAAAATATTAAGATTCATATTTCAATAACATGACAAACTAAATATGCAAAATTGACATAATATTTTAGAAAAGTTTTATATTTAGCTGATTTTTAGAAAACTTGTTAAGTGGCTGAACAATTGTGTTCTGAGATATTCTTTTGGAAGCCTATTTTATAACAGTTGTATAACATTCTATCATATAAATACGTAATGATATATTTAACCATTTCCTAAGCATCAAACATTTAGGTAGAACACATTGTCAGAAAAGCGTTACATGAATATTTAGGAAACACAGCAATGAAATCCAGCATTCTTTTGCCAAGAAGTCATGTCAAACACATCAATTTTTAAAAAAAGGTTTGTAAGGTGGTAAGTCAAAGTAACAGTAGATAGTATATGTTGATTTTAGTAAACGACAAATTTTAGATATTCAGGTTAGATGAATAATTAGGGCAGAAATAAGTGCTTTTGGCTAATTCTCTACTGTATCCTCAGAGCCTAGCAATGCCTGGTATACAATAAATTCTCAATAAATTAATGAAGGAATAAATGAATATATAAATTTGTAGAAACTTTCAACAACCAATCCGAAGAAGGCAAATTAATAGATTTCTGGGTAAAGTCTAGCTCTACCACTTAATAGCTGTGTCACCTTGGGCAAGTCAATCTCTTTAAGTCTCATTTTCTTCATCTGTAAAATGGAATAATGGAATCTAAATCATGAGGTTTTATGATGATTATGTAAAAATATACATGAAAGGAGCTTAGCTTGGCTCCTGGCACCTCATAAAAGTTTACTGAATATTGGTAGTAGCAAGTAACAGTACTACTAGTAGCAGTAACGGTAACCATCAATGATTTAGAGGTACATACTTGGCCCTGCCTGCCTCATCAATTTTATTATTGACTTGGATGAAGTCCTAAATGTTGTGTTCATTAAATCTGAATCATACTATAGTGATACTAAAAAATAACGATATTAGAAGATTTTAAAGGTTGGAATAATAGGCCAAGTGAAGAATATGGCATTTATTAAGATTAAAAATAAATGAGCTTAAAGTTCTAATTCATTCAACAATAATACCACAAAGACTTAGTGAGTGCCTATCATCTATCAGGCTACGATAAAGGATGAAAACCATGGTCCTAATTTTTAAGGAGCTCTCCATCTAGAGGGAATACAGAGTAACCCAACAATTGCAGTTTGTAGGATTACGGTTATAATACATTTCCACCCATGCCATAATGAGTGTATGAGGGCGGAGAGTCAATAGGACTTTACTCAACGGGAAATCTGGGTAGCAGTTAAAGGTAATTGGACATTTGAAGCCTCAGGAGTCAGTACGTAAGCACTGTGGATGTAGAAAGTTCAAGGGGGAAGGGTTCCCCATCAACAGCAGAGTTCAAGAACAGACTGTGAAAATCACTTGCCAGGGCTCAAGTGGAGAGATTGGAGTATCTACTCTTTCTCGCCTTTCAACTCTAAGATTACAGGATTTCCATCCTTCTAGAGGATGAAGTGGGCTTGCTGACGGTAAAATGTGAGGATGAGGGAAGGAATCCCCTAAATTTATAGAGGAAATTGTGGTGGGGAGAAAGTGATGGTAGAAGCATCATATATCTGGAAAAATGGCATTTAAATTTTCAGAATTGACTGGTAGATTGTGTTTACCTGTTAAGAGGCCCTTGGGAAAGGTGCTTTTAAATTTAATAGACAAAATTCCACTTGAAACTCATAAAAACAGAACCAAAAAACCGGTACATCATCCCAGTAGATTAAACCATTCCACTTATGAACAATATAATGTCATCTTAACACTTAGTACATGCCACGAATATATGAAGCAGGATATTGAACATAAAGATCTCCAGCATATTGATTCCACATCTCCTTATAAAATGTAACACTTACAGTATCTGCTTCTTTTCCATCAATCATCTTCAGATCGTTCAAAGACCACTTTTTTGTTACTTCATATTTTTCATCTAAACCTATTCTGTAGTGTTTCACCATGATTATTTTTACTTCTTCCTTTTTGGTCACTGTAGGACAGAAAAATACTTAGTTTACATAAATTCTTAGAAGCTAATAAATTATTCAAGTTATACTTTTTGGTATTTTTGTATCCCCTTTTAATAAAATGACCTTGAACCCGTATTACAGCTGCACCTCAATTGTGAGCCCTGATGTATCTGAATCCTCACAGTATGCACCCAAATTTGCTCAACGTATTAACTTTATTTTTGCTACAGTTGTGGTTACATACTGCCACAGTAATGTCTGTTAAATAGAACATTGAGCTGTGTGCTTTGAGCTCTGAGCATTGTGGTAGAGAATAGTGTTCACCTTGGGGCAGGAAATAAGAGGCTTAGCCTTAGCATACATTCAGTGCCAAGTGTTTATCAGAACAGGTTAGAATTTTAATTTATGACAATATAAGAAAGTGAGGTCATGGAAGTAAACAGTACTGCTTTCCAGCAACACAGTGTTGAAGAGTGAGTGACCAAGCAAATACTGCAGTAACTGTGGACACTTGCCTTTAAATTCGCTCTGAGACTTACAATGTAGAAATGCTTGCATCACAGCTACTGTTAACCTGCTTGGTATTGTTTGAGATTGTAATCCTCTCAAGTGTGTCTCTCAAATTCTAGTATCCAAAATGTGCCACTTGCACAAAAGGTTTTAGTACTATACTTTGAAAGATATGGGAATATTTTTGCTTATTTTGTGGGAACAAAATGAGGGAAATGCTTTTTTTTGGTTTTAAAATCATTTAGTCTTATATATACACATCAGAAGAATCAATATTTGAGCATAGAGCTCTTAAGTTGAAAATTATCAATGAGTTATTATAATAAAGGAGTATTTACTGAGTATTTGCTACTCATGTGATAGAACTGTAATAGATGCCACAGGGGATACAAGTAAAAGACATGGTCCCTGTCCTCTGAAAATTTATGGTTTCACTGGGGAGACAAGGCTAACACACATGTCACATACAATAGCATATTGTAAAGAGGTGGCAGGTGGGGATTGAATGCCTAGGATTTCCCTTCAAGATGAGTAATGTCACTTAGAGAGTAGGAAGCAGGTTCTGTCTTCTAAGAATGACTCTGGAGTTTTTTCTTGGGGGGCAGGGAAGACTCTCTCTTGGTTCTGGAAGGCATCACTTTGACATGCTCTCCCAGCTCTGTAGACATGAAACAATACATCACAGTATAATCGTAGTGAAAGATAAGTAATGTGGAGCAGACCAAATGTTCAATGAGTTCTGAGAAGGGAAAGGATTGGAGTAGTTAAGGCAGGAATTACAAATGAAATAGAATTTGAGATAAGGCTTAAATTTTGAAAAGACAAGGGTCATACTGCAGACATTTCTAGGTGAAGGACAGCATGTGGAAATGCATCACAACAGAAGTTAACGTCACCAGGTAGAATTAAAGAAAGTGCACTGCATGGGTTGGTTGATGTTAAGATTTGTGGGCAATAGGATTCACTAGGTACAGAAGGTTGTGAAAATGTTTTGAAAGACTCTGGATTTGAAATGCAACAGAAACCATTTTGGACCTGTGTCTGAATTCTCTTTTCTGGATGGAGTGATGTGAGGCTGACCTATTATAGTAAGGGCTCTAGAATTGGGTCTAGCAAACGGAGCATCCATTGCCTGAAGGTGCCAGTGATACTGAAATCAAGGCAGCCAGATGAGCTGAGAGTTGATGATGGAGCTCAGTCCTCAGGAGAAGGAGTGGGAGCAGTCTGACAAATCTCAGAAGAAGGCACTGTGTTGGGTGGTCAGCGAAAGCTCATGTAGCAATACCTGTTCGTTAAGTCTCCCTCCTTCTGTAGCAAAAGGCTAATAAAATGGTGCCCTATTAAAGAAGAATTTTTTCTGGCAGCAGTGATGTACAGAACACCTGGGAGAAGAAATGAAAGAGGAACTGGAGGACCCTGGAAAATGCAGTGCAGCTTAGTGAGTTCTGGCACTAGACATTCTGGAGTTAAATCACGACACCACCTCTGAACAGCATGGTCTGAGTAAATGATTTAATCTCTAAAGAGTTTAAACCTCAGTTTTCTTATGTTGTAAAACAGACATCAGAATGAATCAAATTCATAGGGTGTAAAGATTAAAGTAGACAAAATATATAAAGAACTTAAGATAGTGCCTGGTTTACAGTAACTGTTAAAAATGTTTTGTTTTGTTTAAGAGGCTGTTGTAGTAACCTGGGCATGGGACGTGGGTCATGGATATAGAAGTGGAAAATCCAAGTAAGATTTTAAATAACACTGGATGGAAATAACACTGGATGAAAACCAAACACTGGACACAAACCCAAATAGGAAAGTAGAGAGGGTGAGTTGGTTGGGTGGAAAAATGAGTTTTGTTTTTGACACACAGATGAAGTAGCCACAAATTATCTCAAAAGAGAATGAGATGGAAGTTTTGTAGTTTAGGAATGGAGATACAGACTTGGGTTTTTTTGTGTGTGGAAAAGTTTTCAAGGGCAGTTTGTTGTTGTTGTTGTTGTTTGTTTGTTTTTCATATTGAGAGAGGGTCTCACTCTGTTACCCAAGCTGGAGTATAGTGGCATGATAATGGCTCACCACAGCCTCAACCTCCTGGGCTCAAGCATACTGCCACCTCAGTCTCCTGAGTAGCTGGGACTACAGGAATGCGCCACTATGCCTGGCTAATTTTTTATCTTTTTTTGTAGAGATGGGTCTCACTGTATAGTGATAGCGATAGTGGTCTCAAACTCCTGGCCTCAAGCTATGCTCCTGCCTCTGCCTCTCAAAGTATTGGGATTATAGGTGAGAATCACCATGCCTGGCTCCCAAACCAAATTTGTAGAGAAAAGAGCAGAGGAAAGAGGTGAGAGAAAGTGAGAAGAAGAATAGATGCCAAGAAAGACGTCTGAGAGACAGGCCCAGGTGTGTAATGCTATGGGAATCAAGAGAATAGTGAAGTTTAAAGGTTTGGAGACTATCCCATGAAGTCCCTTTACTAGGTAAGGCAGAGTTCAGCCCTAGCACTGAATCTGACTTGGAAGAAGATCATGAATTTCCTCCATGAGGGCAGTTTCTCTAGAATGCTGAGGGCAGAAGACTCCTTCTGCAGAGGACTCCTTCATGCACCAACACTATTTGAGTGCACATTGTGTGCCAGCCTCAAGGTTAGGTAGGATTTACAAAGATAATAGGAATGAAGACTAAAGGCTGTGATTGAGATCACATATTCCAGGAGTTTGGAGAAGGAGGGATTGTACATTTTGGAGGCAGAGGAAGTGACTAAGGCACACCTTCTGGAGAGGACCTCAAGCAGAATATCTTAGCTTGGGGTCAATGAGCTAGTTTAGAGACTGTGATCCCCCTGACAGTGTGCCAAAGTTGGTGGGCTTCTGGTCCATCTATCCTTCTCTAGCACTAAAAAGGTTCTATCTCCACTGATGTAGATGCTAGCCTTGGGAAGATGAAAGGATTGAAAGTAAAGCTATTAGGCAGAGGTGGTGAAGTGGAGGCACACTTGAATCTGTCATGCTTACTAAGGACAAGATCTTGGAGACATTCTCCTCCACCAGGAGGCAGTTGTATGCCCAGAAAGAAGCTGTACCCCATAACCAAAGGATTATGTTCTTGCTCCAGCTAGCTGTCTCACATGCTGCTTAGGGGGTGGGAGAGAATGGGGTTGGGGAGGTATGGAAAACGTATTTTCACTGAGCAAATTCCACTGCCTCGTCTACGTGTTATGATAGGCATGTTATGGTCATCTGTAGGCCATTCATTCATCTCATTAAATTGATAAATATTTGAGTGCCCTTTTTATACCAAGCACTGTGTTAGGAATTGAAAACATTAATTCTCATAAGGCATCATTCCTGCTGTCGCTGAGATTGTAGGGAGTGGGGTCTTCAGAAAGAAAACCCGTGCTCACAGTTCTGCAAAGAAGAAATAGACAAAGTAATTAAGGAACGTGGAGGAAGGATGTCTTCATCCAAATGGGGGTCCGGGAGAGCTTCCTGAGAGAGGTAACCTGAGTTGTAAAGGGCAGTAGAAGTTAGCAGAATGAAGATGCGGTAAAGGTAGTTCTAGAAAAGCATTCACACGAAGGCATGAAATACTTGACATTTTTAAGTCATTAAAAGCATCTGGTACTGCTGGCATGAGGTTTGAGGGTGGACAGGTGGAAGGGAACAAGTTAGGCAAGACTAGTCCCTGAGGAGTCTAGAATATCAGGCTGAGAAGATCAAAGGTTATTCTGAAAGTCATGCATTTATCTGTGTAAGAGAGAGAAGTTGTCACTGAAGGATTTAAAGTGAATGGACAGACTGAGCTTTTACATTTCAGAAATTTCTTTTGGGATCTTCCATAAAGGATAGGTTGGAGGTGGGGAATGGAGAGAAGAGACGTGAAGAAGGTGAGTCCTACAAGTCATCACATTTTCTTATATTAATGGTCAGTGTCCCATTAACACCAAACTAAGAAAATAAAAAAGCATTCTTTAAAAGTTAACCTTTTGACAAAACAGCTTCCTTTGTAGCTAAGGAGGCTCCAAGAATTGTCTTTAGCCACAAGCCAAAGAAGTCTACTCAGCCTGGAGTCAACCCAATCCCTAATTTCCACACTTGAACTTTGCTGCCAGCTAAAATTAAATGGCCGTATCCACATTAATGCAGTGGCAAAGTGGAAACCTATCACATTGTCTTAAAACAGAAATGTGTTTATATAATCAAAATGTTACAGAGTTGTTTTCAGTTACATCAGAGTTTCCGTTATTGAATTATGATTTAGTGAATAATATCTACAGTGTAAGGGAACTTCAGAGTTAATCTGGTCCAGTTTTAATTTTAATCAGCATTTTCAGAATTATAATTTTAACTTCATGCCAATCACTTTATTTTCACTTTAAATTTTAAAATAAACTTTGTCATTAATAAATGCCTCTGTTACCACGATAAAATAGTCACTATTATTCATGAGGCTAAATGGAAGGAACATTGCCCGAATGATCCAATATAATTTGGCAGAATAGAAGAAAACAGTAGCTCACAAGTAAGTTGCACAGAATGCTTTAAAGAAACAACTCTTCTTTTATGTCGTATTGTTATACAATTGTTTTCATCATTTAAGTTAAATGATGGAGAGAAATTACTATGAGATATTGCAGAAAAGCAGCGATAGTGAAATGTTATATATGGTGCTGTCTGGGTTCACTGAGAAGGCTATCATTGCTTTCATCAAAAGAGTAATTTTCTTTCTTTCTTTCTTTTTTGTTTTTTGAGATGGAGTTTCACACTTGTCGCCCAGGCTGGAGTGAAACAGCACGATCTCGACTCATGGCAACCTGCACCTCCTGGGTTCAAGCGATTCTCCTGCCTCAGCCTCCTGAGTAGCTGGGACTACAGGCACTCACCACCACACCCAGCTATTTTTTGTATTTTTAGTAGAGACAGAGTTTCACCATGTTGGCCAGGCTAGCCTCAAACTCCTGACCTCAGGTGATCCAGATGCCCACCTTGGCCTCCCAAAGTGCTGGGATTAGAAGTGTGAGCCACTATGCATGGCCAAAAGAGGAGTTTTCATGTAACATTTTTCTTTAGAAATATTTTTTAAAATCAAATTTTGTGCTGCACTGAGTGTCTTTAAAATGAAAAAGATGGGCTATAAGCAAGTAAGGACATGAGTTGCTGATATTTTTACAGAATGGGAGATAGAATGAAAGAGAAGGAAAGTGATTTTGTGGGAATAGAAGCACCAAGAGAAAAGGGACATCCAACGAGACATATGCAAGGTTTGGCTTTATGAGCTCCAATCTAGCATTACTCAGTGCCCCTACTAAAAGTAATATTGCATAGTAATTTGGCACAAGTGGACCTGCATTTAAAGCCTCCATTAGTCACTTATGAGCTGATAATCTTGGGCAAGTTATTTAGCTACTGTGTACTTCAATTTTATCATGTATAGATGTGGCAAATAGGATAAAATATGTGAAGGACTTACCATAGTGGCCGGCAAATGTGTTAAGAAAAGCATCTACTCTTACTGGTTAGAAGCAATGTGGTAAAGTGGAAAAAAACTTGGGTTTTAGATTTAGATTTATGACCTGTGGGCCTTGGACTATGTTTAACTTCTTGTGACCTATGGTTTCCTCATCTGTAAAACAGGAATTTTGTCTATCACATAAGGTGGTTGTGAAGATTAATATAAATGGTACTAAATGGACGTGTGCCTGGCACTCAGCAGGCATGCCTTTACATGATAGGCTATCCCTTTTATTGCATCATCAATAATGCCATACTAATAATGAAATATTTTAAATATTTCTCCCCTTCAAAGCTCTGAAATCAAGTTCCTATTCACTCTACAAATGAGGCAAATGGCTTGGAGTTTAGCTCTCCCAGGTAATAGATTAGCCACATTTAGATCTTTCCATATTTAGATCTCCAAGGTAATAGATTAGCCACTGGGAGAATCTGTCTCATAAGTTACTAACTGATGATGGTGATGTGAGTTGTTCATTTTAGAGATAATGATAATATCCCCACTCTAAAATCCAAGCCACTGGCCCTTTTAGAACCAAACACTAACTCACAATAAATGCAAGGTAACAAGAGGACTCAAATGGGAGCTTCATCATTTCCATACTGTAACCTTCACCTACAATTACCCTGATTTGGAGAGTCAGAATATTTTATTTAAATTCCTCCACAGGGCTGGGTACAGTGGCTCATGCTTGTAATCCCAGCACTTTGGGAGGCTGAAGCAGGATGGCTTGAGGCCAGGAGTTCGAGACCAGCCTGGGCAATATAGTGAGACCCCGTCTCTACAAAAAAGACTAATAAATTAGCCAGGCATAGTAGCACATGACTATAGTCCCAGCTACTCAGCAGGCTGAGGTGGGAGAATCACCTAAGCCCTGGAGGTTGAGGCTGCAGTGAGCCAAGATCAGGTCACTGCACTCCAGCCTGGGTGTCAAAGTGAGACCCTGTCTCAAAAAAACAAAATAAATTAAATTAAATTAAAATAAATTCCTCCATAGAGACATTTAGTGATATTCCACAAATGCATCTTGTGTTTGTGTGTGTGTATGTGTGTGTGTGAGAGACAGAGAGAGAGACCGGAACAAAATATATATAGAGAGAGTCTTGAACAAGAATAATAAAGTGTTTTTTTCCTACCTTTAGAAGACAAAGAGCAAGAATTTTAAAGTATAAAACCTACCTTTTTATTCAAGGCCTGTTCCCCATTTGACAATTCTGAAGTTTTGTGAATTTTATGATATATGTATTTTATTTTTTAATAAAATGTATCTCTTGGAAATCAATCCTACCTTTCTTCTTTTCATAATTTTTTAACATAGAGGATAATAAACACCGTCAAATTAGAATTTCTTCAAGTGTGATCTCCTTTTGAGCACAAGATTTCTGTCTTGTCACAGAACCAAATCTATTCATATTTATTAAAGGAAGTATTATAGGTCATGAAAGGGAAGATACTAAATTATTGTGTAGCAAAACAACCTTGACAGGAGAATCGCTTGAACCCAGGAGGTGGAGACAGCAGTGAGCCGAGATCGCACTACTGCACTCCAGCCTGGGCGACAGAGCAAGACTCTGTCTCAAAAAACAAAACAAAAAAACAGCCTTGAGTAAACCTGCAACTTGAAAAATAAAAAAGAATATACACATAAACTATGTTTGGCTCTATAATCAGAACATATGTATAGCTGTTTGGATATATTTTGGCCTGCGTAATTGTTATTCTACTACTGCTAATAACATCGTTAATTATACGAAAACTTTTTAAACCTTAGTCCATGTTTAATTCTTCAAAACACTATGTATCAGGATAATTTATTCTCAATTCACAGCTGAAAAATTAAACTAACCTCTTCCAGACAATACTATTATCTCCTGAAATGACAACTTAAAGAAAGAAATTCTTTAGGTTGTGCTCTGTTGTTAAGATGTTGGGAATTCGCAAATATAGCAGCAGTGGTACCAAATGAAGTCTTTAAAATTGTTTTTAGCAACCTCCTTTTCTCGTTAACTTGTTCTTATTTAACAATCTTATTAACATTCTTATTGTAAATTATTTGACAAAATTATTAAATTTTTTGGTTCACAGAGAAGTTCTGGTATGGCTTAAAAAACAATATGTATAGAGAATTTATGCATATTATTTTTATAATTCTAGCAAACGCCATTTATTTTCAGATTAATATCTATGAATGGAAGATATTTTTCTAGAGGTATGAGAATACTGAAAAATAACATCTGAATATACATACAATTTTAAATTAATATAATATAAAATATATTAATTTTTCATTTTATATTAAATATACACACGTGTTTACTATTTTGTTTTTACTACAAATATGTATTTATAATATATATATAAACATATATTTCAGCATATTTTTAATGGCAAATTATTTTTTCTGTATATCTGAAAATTATAACCTTAATTTAATTTTATTTATTTAGAATATAATGTATCACATTTGGTTTTATCCTAGTAAGAATTTAACAGGGAGCACTGTGGGCAGATATAAGCGTTTTTATTTCCGTTTCAGAGATGTCACCACTGAGGCCAGAGAGCATAATTATCTTGCCCTAAATTTCACAGCTGGTGGGTGGCAAAACAGCACCAGGTTTCACACCAAGTTTGCCTGATTCCAAGTGTGTGAAAGTCTGTTCCACTATGCCCTGTTACTTTCCATCCAGGTTTGGCTAATGCCTTAATACGCTGTGTCAAGTCCTTCAGCGTTTCTTTAATTCACGTGTACTCTCTTCATTGCACGTGTGACTTATCCCTTTCTAGTTCCAGCACATAACAGAGCTCCTTCCTCCTTTATAAGAAGATGCTGCTTTTAACTTCCAGTGATAATGTTAGGTAGGGGAAGCTAGTCCCAGGGAGAAATGACTATGCAAACCCTAAGGTGGGAGTGGGCTGAGGTCCCAGGAAATCCCCCATGTACATCCTAGCAAACCAGAAAGGGAAATTTGAGTTTTTGACATCTAGTTTTAACATCAACCAGGTAAATATCAAGATTTAATGGTAAGTCACAATCCTTTGACTGCGAGACCCCTGCAAAAGAGACTCTGGTCAGATAAATAGAAAGCTTAACCATATTTAAACATGTTTTCATTAATTGAAAAAATACATGATGGAATTTGACTACACTGGACTCGTGAGTCTCACAAATTTAGAAGTGCTAGATTGTAGGGAATGAAGAGGAAATCATAATATGACTCTACTCCATGAAGGTGGCATCGTTCAAAGTACGGAGTTCCGTGTCTCAACAATTGTGATGTGATCTGTTTGATTCATTACCAATGGAAATTGTCTGAGTCCAGCATGGTCAAAGCCAAGACTATTCAAGCAACACGCTGACTTATTTTAAATTACCGTTCCAGCAAAATGTATTTTTAATTGCCATAAAAAAGTGTTACATTTAGAGAAAGTGCTCTCAAATTGATGGATGTGATGTAGAAGAGAGTCGTGAAGTTAGTAAACTGATAGGGCTTATAAAGTTAACTTGTATCTAGAATAGCACAATATGGTCTTCTTTTCTTCATCTCTGAGAAGATCTTGTTTTTTCCTTGCTTCTTACATGACAGAGTTATTGAATTATTTCCAAACATTTAAATCTAGGAGACTTTTTTTTCATGTCAGATAGAACAAGTCTAGTTAATTACATAATTTGGAGGGAGAAACTAAGATGTATTTGGTAAGTTAGATATATAAATTATTGTGATTATTTAATTTTTCATGTTTTTCTTCAAAAATATGTGTATACTAATGTTACCGGTGAGAAATCAACTTTAGAAAGTGGAAATTACAACAAGTACACAATTATTACATTTTAATGTTGGAATAAGCATCTTCTCTAATATATTCAGTAAAAATATTTTAAGATACAGTGATGTGATGGCTAGGATACAGTATAGTTTCTTAAATTGTTTTAAATTGACTTTTTAAAATGTTTAATTTCTTTTTCCTGGGTCAATTAATTTTTTTATGTCACTAGAATACCCTCTATACTTTGTGTTATATAGCAAAATATGCTAAAGTGTCAGATAAATATTTCTAATGCCATTATTGGGTAAATATTACTATATTTATTAGAAATGACAGAATTTAAAAAAATTCTTGGCACTTTCTTTAAAGACATTCTATTTCCCTTACAGCACTCCCTCCCAGCAACTTTGAAAAGGCCTTCTAAGTCAATTATCAGAAAGGGAATTATAAGAAGTTGTTTTCTGAAAATGGGTGTGTGCCTTAGATAGGCAAGTCCACAATGAACACGAAGCTTCTAAGCTCTTTTCTCCTAAGCCCCTGAAAAGTATTAAAAGGCATAGACCAAGAAAAGGGAGTGCTATATATTCTGCTCAATAGTGGCATGAGCATTCCTGTCTAAATTCAGCACAGAAATCACAGTTTAGGCAAATCGTAATTAAGTGTAAAATCATTTTTCTAGCTTTGGACAATTTTCATTAATTTTAGAAACATGAGGGTAAAATCTTTATTTTAGTTAAATAGTTTGGAGAACATGCTCTAATCCTTAAAGTTCCATTTTCATAAACTAGTTTCACCATTAAGCTACTGTTTTTGTGAGCACACTTCCTATAAGATAAAGAAGTTTTAAAATATAATTTCTCTCTTCAAATAAACCACCAGGAAGTCTAAAGCCCTCGGAAGAAAATCTAAGGCTTTGTTTTTTTCCTAGAATGAAAAGGGATAATGCCGGTTGTCCAGACTGGTTGCAAATGGTGCTGTATAACTCTATTCTCCAACGTATTTAAAAGTATACGGTCAGCTCTCTGTTGCATTTTTAAAAATGAGCTCTTACACGATAAAATTCCATGCCATGCAAATGAATTAAACAAACGATTGGAGACAAAATAATCAAATCAGGAGAAGTACATATCAGTTTCATTTCTCCACGATTAACCAAAATGTTCTAATACAATGTTTTGTTCTTTCATTTTTAACACTTAAAAAAAATTCTGTAGAACCCAAATTCTTAAACCTGGCATAGTTAAGTTCTCATCAGAAGAAGGTGCACGTGCTGTATAGGAAAATAAATACAAAAAATAAAATTCCCTCTATCATCCAAGCATCTTTGGGTGACTTGCTTTTTGAAATGATAACAGAAGGAACAGATTACCTGACACACAGAGGTAATACCTGTCCTGGACGGAGAACTCTATTTCAATAAACTCGTACAGATTCTGCGAGAGTGGCTTAAACAGTTTCTTCTCCAAGTCCTCCTTTACCAATGATGACATTTCCTCCAGTTCCACTTGGCCTGATGTCTTGGCTCAAGCTCACTCTTTCCTCTCCTTTTGCTCCCTAGATTTCTCGTTTGGGTTTGCAGCTCCTTGGTGAGCCCTGCCCACCTTCCAGCCCTCCCTCTCTTAACTTCTCATTCCTAGCCAGAGCCCAGATTCCCGAGAGCACTCAGCGCGGTCAGACCCCTCACTGCGGTATCTGCCCAGTGGCAGCAGCGGCAGCGGCAGCCAAAATACAGCAGCCTCACTAGCCCCACCGTCAGTCTTCCGCGACCAGCCTCCAGCAGGCTGCTCTCTGAACTCTTCCGTGGCTTGCTGGTGGGGAAACATATTTATGACCACCGACTGATACTCACAGATCTACTTGTGGAGTCCCCTGGCTGTTCCAGTCTTGGTAGCCTTTTCCCCTTTCACAACACGATGTGAAGACCACGATTTCAGCTTGATGCCATTATATAAATCAACTGTCTGGCTCTATTGATTGGGATCATCTTCCATTAAGAACTTTGCTATCATCGGCAAGAGAAAAGACATTTGTGCTTGCTCCTAACACTTCCAACAAGTCTCTTTCCCTCCCTTCTTTCTCCTCCTGATCTCTGCTTCCATGACAGTCTGCACCAATTCCTGGGTCTAAATTATTTTTAAAATGGAAATTTTTCATGTGTTCACTTTAATACTATTTATGCCTCCACTCACAAAAATGTGTTAGCCACCTACTAGGGTACAACATTGTATTTTTCTTAGAAGGGTGAATTTCTTAGCCTCAAGGAACTTCTAATCTAATAGAAATGAGTACACCAAAGAGTTATCATAAATGTGTAAGAGTGATAAAGGCACAAAGAAGAAGGAAACACAGAATAGAAAAGACATTTATTCCTGACAGGTATTGGAGAAAGGGCTATGGGAGAAGATCTGGAGCTTGAAGAATGAGAGAAAAGTGGAGAGGTGGAGGAGGAGGAGCATGTATCAGTCCAGGGAGTCAAAGTCCTGCATCAAAAAAGCATGAGGGCTGTGCTATGGCTTGAATGGGTCCCCTCTAAAACGCAGGTGTTGTCAATGTGACAGTATTGAGAGGTGGGGCCCTTACAAAAAGTGAGTAGGCCATGAGGGTGACTCCATCCTGAATGGGACTAAGGCCCTTTTAAAAGTGGCTTCACATGGGTTTGGCTGGCTTGCGCTTCTGCCTTCTGCTATGTGAAGACACAACATTCTTCCCATCTGGAGGAGGCAGCCCTCACCGGACAGCTGAACTTGCCAGTGCATTGATCTTGAACTTGCCAGCCTGGAGAACTGTAAGAAATACATTTCTGTTTCTTATAAATGACCCAGTCTGTGGTATTTTGTAAAAGCGGCACAGAAGGACTAAGACAGGATATTTGGGAGGACAGGAAGTAGCCCAGCTTTCCTGAGTTGTGTGGTATGTGAAGGTAAAAGATTAGCCTGCAAAGATAGATTGGGGCCAGATCATGAAGGGCCTTAAATACCAACTAAGCCTTTGGACTTTATTCTATAGAAGTAGAGGGCCAATTAAGGTTATTGACATGCATTCTTTCATTCATTTATTCATTCAACAGAAATTTATTAAGAATCAACTATGTACCAGGCTGTGTTCTAAGAACTGGTGATATGGCAATGAAAAAATAGGCCAATTCCTTGCTCTATGGAGCTCAATGCAGTAGATAGAAAACGAAGAAATAAAGCAGTAGTACATTCAGGGTGCACTCAGCTGCAAGTAACAGAATATATGACATAAAGATATAAATAATCTCATGTAATAGAAAGTCTGCAGGTAGGTAGTCCCAAGAGTTAGCTCAGGGCTCATAGATAAGGATCCCAAATGCTTCCCATTCTTCCGATCTACCTTCCTCAGATGTTGGCTTTTTTGTCCTGAGGCTGTGTGGTTCAGATCCAAAGACAGAAAGTAGGAGAGGTGGCTCTTTTTTGTTTCTTTTCATAAGGAAGCAAAATCTTTTTCAAAAACCATCACACACACTTTCATTTACATCTCAGTGGCCATAAATGGATCGCATGGCATCCCTAGGAAAGCTAGTACAGTCCTATGCTGCATAACAAGATTTGAGTCAACAATAGACTGCATACAGGATGGTGATCCCATCATCTCAAATGAAGCTGAAAAATTCCTATGATCCAGTGATGTCATAGACCCCACGATGTCAGCTCAATACCTTGTCTATGTTTAGATATGTTTAGCTACACAAATACTAAGCATGTGTTACAACTGCCCACACTATTCACTATGGTACATGCTGCACAGGTTTGTAGCAGCCTATAAGCCATAGGCTATACCATATAGCCCACCTAGGTGTGTAGTAGACTATGCCGTCTAGGTTTGTGTAGTACACTTTATTATGTGGGCACAGTGATAAAATTGCCTAATGGTGCATTTCTCAGAAGATAAATAAGTGATGCATAACGGTATTTGTCTTTTTTGACTGCTATTATGGGAGGTGGGATTTTCTAACAAAGAAGAAAGGGATGAGAATGGCTATGAGCAGATAACCAACAGTGTCTACCATGGCTGCTCTAAAGAAAAACTATGACATGCCTGTAGCTAGGCTGAATTATGAAGTACTGGGTGAGAGATTTGCCTTTCTGAGCCTCAATTTCCTCATCTGAAGAATGTTCTCTAGGATCTTTTCCAACCTTTAATATCCTCCTATTTTGTCTGTGATTCTGGGAATCTATGAAAACAATTCGAGCAAGATGATCAAAGGACTAGTGTATTAGTCCATTCTCACCTTGCTGTAAAGAAATACCTGAGACTGAGTAATTTATAAAGAAAAGAGGTTTAATCAATTCACAGTTACACAGGCTGTACAGGAAGCTTGGTTTCAGAGGCCTCAGGAAACTTACAATCATAGCAGAAAGCGAAGAGGAAGGATCCACAGTCTTACATGACCGGAGCAGGAGGAAGAGAGAGAAGGAGGAAGTACAACACACTTTTAAACAACCAGATCTCATGAGAACTCACTATCGTGAGAACAGCAAGGGTGAAATCCGCCCCCATGATCCAATCACTTCCCACCAGGTCCCTCCTCCTTCATTAGGGATTACAATCCAACATGTGATTTGGGTCAGAACACAAATCTAAACCATATCAACTAGTACTCTGTTTGGATATGGAAATGGAGAAAGGAGGATGAATATGAGATACATCTGATAATAAAATCAGTAAGCAGTAGCACAAAGTTGAATGTGAAAGATGGAAAGTGAAGTCAATATGACACAACTGCTTTCTACTTCCACCTAGGGAATGAGTAAATGGCCTCCCATCATGGGAGATAGGTTTTTGAGGAGAAATTATTTTTCAGATTTTACACTTAAAAAAGTATTTCCAGCCTGGCGCAGTGGCTAATGTCTGTAATCCCAGCACTTTGGGAGGCTGAGGTGGGCAGATCATGAGGTCAGGAGATCGAGGCCATCCTGGCTAACACAGTGAAACCTCGTTTCTACTAAAAATACACAAAATTAGCCGGGTGTGGTGGCACATGCCTGCAGTCCCAGCTACTTGGGAGGCTGAGGCAGGAGAATCGCTTGAACTTGGGAGGTGGAGGTCGCAGTGAGCTGAGATCAGACCATTGCACTCCTGTGTGGGTGACAGAGAAACAAACAAACAAAAAAGGTATGTCTTATATGTTTTCATCGTCATATGGAGGAAAAAAACATATGACTCAGCAACTCATCAACAATATTGTTATTGAAATTGTAATTAGATAATGATTTTCATGATTCTTTGTATCATGTTTTGTTACCTGCTAGACTACAAGTTTTATGAGGGCAGAAACCATGCTTTTTCTCTTACTACATATCCAAGATAGGTGGGCTGTAGTGTCTTACATATAATGGGCATTCTTGTGTTCATTTATTAATTTATTTGTAAATGTTTACTAAAGAACAAATAAGTAAATCAAAAAATCTTGTAATGAATTTTTAGAAATTCTTTGCATAGCCGATTTTGTAGTGGTATATCCTTACAGATGGAGGAAAAATGGTCTTTAGTTGTGAGTCTCAGATGCACTTCTGGAGAAACTACTGCAACTTTCTCTTTAAGTTCTTAAGAAAAGAATGTGTATGTATTCCAGTATTGTCTTAAGTAACATTGAAATCAGAAGTTCAGGAACTGACCTAGTGACTTTGTTGTTCCAAAATGAAATGTGTGCCATCAAGTAAGTGTGTTCAGAAACTATATGCCATTGGTTTGAATATTCTTATATCGATTTGTTTGACAGTTGTATTAGTACATTTTCACAGTGCTATAAAGAACTATCTGAGACAGGGTAATTTACAAAGAAGAGAGGTTTAATTGACTCACAGTTCTGTGTGGCTGGGGAGGCCTCACAAAACTTACAATCATGGTGAAAGCCAAAGGGGAAGCAAGGCACGTCTTACATGGTGAGAGAAAGAGAGAGAGAGAGCACAACAAGTGGGAGGTGCTACACACTTTTAAACAATCAGGTATCTTGAGAACTCTATCATGATACAGCACTAGGGAGAGAGTGCTAAATCATTAGAAACCACCCCCATGATCCAATTACCTCCCACCAGGTCCCACTTTCAACACATGGAGATTACAACTTTACATGAGATTTGGTGGAGGCACAGACCCAAACCATAAGAGTCAAAGGGAAAAGTGAAAGAGTCATGTTAAAATGCTAATAAATGTCTTTCTTAAGGTTCTAAATAATTCTACAATCTATCAAAACATTACCTAAGTTAAACAATTCAAAGGATTCAGCTTTAAAAGGAGTATGAAAGAAAATTCACCAAAAGTGAAAATAAGGAAAATTTTTAGAGACCTTGATTTCTTTGTTAATTAGGAGGAATACAATATCAGATCTTTGAAAACTAACCTCAAAACAAGAGGTCATTGAAAAGTGACAAATATATCCAAAAAATGTTCCGTAAGATATTTAATAGAGCTTGTAAAATATTTTTTCCTCACAGTTAAAGATTATTCTAGTCTATAAATTTATTTTCTGAAATTCATAGAATTGTCAGTGGTGATAAAGAGGAAACGGTGGCAAAATGGTATGTTTCTGGAAAGACTCATTTTAAGAACCCCAATGTCCCCCAAGTGTATTTCCTATAAGAAAGGACTTTTTAATACCTATTGTTGCACTAGTGAGGCTCAGCTAATTCGCCATCTGATTAAGTGATGAAGCATGGCTGGGGAGGCCTCAGTTTATGTGGATGTAGCCCTTATGGTATAGAGGAAGGTTAGTTACTTAGAAGAAAAAACCTCCTTGCATGTAAGATCTATAGATTAAACTTCAAGTTAGTTGAGAAACTGAAGCCTGGGTTCTAAAATATCCACAATTAAAGGAGTCAACTATCATTTTTAAGTCTAAAATTAGTCCAGACCTATTTTATCCTTAATTTTGTTTTCAGAGATAAAGAATAATTTTTCTTTTAATTTTCAGTTTTGGAATCTTGCATTAATCATTTCCCAAAGTGGTCTTTAAAATTTTCACATTTTTTGCAACCATAGAATTATTTATTTGCTTAAGAAATCTGGAAGTCCTCTACCTGTACATAAGTAATAGGATCATCATGTGAGCAAATGATAATAGGAATCCCCTTTGCACATTCACAAAGTACTCGAATGATACGTTCGTACAGAGTTCATAGCTAAGGTAGTTAATTGCTCTTCTGGAATTACAGAGTTGGCCTTGTTGGGAGTTTGCTAAACCAAAGTTCTTCTCAGCGCTGCTCTTCGGGTGCATAAGTACGTAATAGAAAACACTATGCAAATAAGGATTGGGCCCCAACTTCCGTGTCTTTTTTAGACCCACATTCTAAAGCCTTTTTGGCTTAGGCGGTTATGTATGGCCTCACATCACTAAGTCCTTGAGTGACCTCTAGGACAGGAGGAGAAATACTATTTACCAGCACTAATCGATGACAGGCTGTGTGTGTTGGCCTCTGAAACATACATTGTTCCATTTAATCTTCCAACAAAGCTAAGCGGTAGATATCATCATCCTCATTTTATCTACGAGAAAACAGAGTTTTCTTTTTAAATTATTATTACTATTATTTTGTTTCAGTAGGTTTTTGAGGAACAGGTGGTGTTTGGTTACATGAATAAGTTCTTTGGTGATGATGTTTGAAATTTTGATGCACCCATCACCTGAGCAGTATACACTATACTGTACCCAATGTGTAGTCTTTTATCCCTCACTCCCCTCCCACCATTTCCCTGAGTCCCTGAAGTCCATTGTCTCATTTTTATGCCTTTGCATCATCATAGCTTAGCTCCCACTTATGAGGGAGAACATACGATGTTTGGTTTCTCATTCCTTAGTTACTTCACTTAGAATAACGGTCTCCAATTCCATCCAGGTTGCTGCGAATGACATTATTTCATTCCTTTATATGGCTGAGTAGTATTCCATGGTATATATATACCATTATTTCTTTATCCACTCATTGATTGATGAACATTTAGGCTAGTTCCATATTTTTGCAATTGCAAATTGTGTTGCTGTAAACATGCATGGCCAAGAGTCTTTTTTGTATAATGACTTCTTTCCCTCTGGGTAGAAACCCAGGAGTGGGATTGCTGGATGAAATGGTGGTTCTACTTTTAATTCTTTAAGAAATCTCCACACTGTTTTCCATAGTGGTTGTACTAGTTTACACTCACACCAGCAGTGTGTTACCCTTTCACCATATCCACACCAATATCTATTATTTTTTGATTTTTTGATTATGGTCATTCTTGCAGGAGTAAGGTGATACCACATTGCGGTTTTGATTTGCATTTCTCTGATCATTAGTGATGTTGAGCATTTTTTCATACGTTTGTTGGTCATTTGTATATCTTCTTTTCAGAACTGTCCAATTATGTCCTTAGCCCACTTTTTGATGGGATTGTTTGTTTTTTTTCTTGCTGATTTGTTTGAGTTTCTTGTAGATTCTGGATATTAGTCCTTTGTCAGATGTATAGATTGTGAAGATTTTCTCCTACTCTGTGGGTTGTCTTGAGGAAACAGAGCTTTCTATGGCAACATGGTAGCCCTCCTCAAAGCCTGACAAGGAAAATAATACATCTCTGATTCACATTTATTGCTTCCACCCTTGGTAATAATGTCTTAAGTAACATTGAAATCACAAGCTCAGGAATTAAAGCTAACTATTATTAAATCAATATTTAGTAATAAAAATTGCTGTAACTAAAATTTCTTTATTAATAGAGTCTTGAACTTGATATCTTTTTATGTGTGATTATATACCAGATTGGAAAATACCAGTTCTATATTGTATTGCTTAAATTTATTTGTAGGAATCAGGATAGTGTTGTTATCCAAATATTTAATCTTCTATTACATATAAAAATTCTATTATTGTATCATCTGAGTTTTACTTAATCTCATACTTCTTTGGTGACTGTAGTTTAGGAACGTTTTGTGAGTGTGTGTATATGCATGTGAGTGTGTGTATATGTGTGTGCCTGTTTGTGCACACTATGATGATCAAGGATGGGTTTCAAGTGGATATACTTTGTGAGGTGTTTTCTCTTGTTTCCATTTGGTTATGGATGTTTGTAATCCCACAACTCTATTGTAAGAGTTAATAAAGAATCAATCCTATTTCTGAAAGGAAAAGAAATATAGTTGCTTCTTTTTGTGACCACTCTTCCCTGACGTTGTAACATTCACTGATGAGGACTTGCTGAGACGACTGATACCTCAGACATCAGTTTATCACTAATATTGCAGAATGTGTCACAGTAGGAAGGCCTCAGAGGTTCATAGTCAGTGCCAGAGTCCTCATTAGGGGTTTCTCTGACTCAGCCAGAGCTGGAATACATCTCTTTCTCAGAATGTTCTGGTGTGATTTTAAAACATTGGTTTTACAGAGGCAGTTTCCTTTTAAGTGAGAAAAATAAAAGAAATCCTAAAAGTACTTCACGAAAAAAAACACCACATTCTTCTGACAAAATATATACACAAATAGATTTTCAGGAAGATGGTCTTTTCATACAAGTCTATGAATATTTAAATAAAGCTTATAAAGAAAAGACTTGTATTTTCCTCCGTATTCTACAGAATAATACCAGTAACAAGCTTTTTGTTTTTTGGTTCTGTGAAATATGATTTATTTTTATGAAGAGGCTACTTCAATATCATAAAGTAATGAAAAGAATAAAATTATTCCTATAGGATATACAAAAAAAGTACTGTTTTGTGGGTGCCAACATATATATAGCAGTTAGATGTTTTTAAAATAAGTTTTTTCCTAATTTTGGAGATAAGGGGATTTCAAATTAGCAAATGGAGTGAAAATTATATTACTTGATATCCAACTAACAATAACCAATTCATAATAATAACAGCTATAACAACCAATTCATAATGATCCTTACAGTCATATAGTGCTAACTACTTGCCAGACACTGTTCTAAGAGCTTTACAGACGTTATTTTACTTAATCTTTTAAACAGTCCAATGAAATAGGTATTATTGTTCAAACTTTACATATGAGGAAACTTAGACACAAATTACCAGTTATATCTTGTCCAATGTCACATTTTAGTAGAGCTGATTTGAATGCAGGCAGTGTTGTGCTATAGTTTATGCTCTTAACTACTGTATCTACTGGTTTGTTCCAATTTGACCATAAGTAGTGGTTAAAAACTTTGCTAAAAAAAATTGTACACATTGGCAGGGCGCAGTGACTCACACCTGTAATCCCAGCACTTTGGGAGGCTGAGGCGGGTAGATCATGAGGTCAGGAGATTGAGACCATCCTGGCTAACATGGTGAAACCCGTCTCTACTAAAAATACAAAAAATAAAAATAAAAAATTAGCGGGGCGTGGTGGCAGGCACCTGTAGTCCCAGCTACTGGGGAGGCTGAGGCAGAAGAATGGCATGAACCCGGGAGGTGGAGCTTGCAGTGAGCAGAGGTCGAGCCACTGCATTCCAGCCTAAGCGACAGAGCAAGACTCCGTCTCAAAAAAATTGTACACATTGGGCAAAGATTTCATGATGAAAACACCAAGAGCAATTGCAACATAAGCAAAAACTGACAAACTGGATCTAATTAAACTTAAGAGCTCCTGCACAGTAAAAGAAACTGTCATCAGAGACAACCTACAGAATGGGAGAAAATTTTTGTAATCTATTCATCTGAAAAGGTCAAATATCCAGAATCTACAAGGAATTTAAACAAATTTACAAGAAAAAAACAAACAACCCCATTAAAGAGTGGGCAAAGGACATGAGCAGACACTTCTCAAAAGAAGGCATACATGCTGCCAACAGACGTGAAAAAGTTCAATATCACTGATCATTAGAGAAATGCAAATCAAAACCACAATGAGATACCATCTCACACCAGTCAGAATGGCTATTAGTAAAAAGTTAAAAAACAACAGATGGTGGTGAGGTTGTGGAGAAAAAGGAATGCTTTTACACTGTTGGTTGGAGTGTAAATTAGTTCAACCATTGTGGAAGACAGTGTGGTGATTCCTCAAAGACCTAAAGGGAGAAATACCATTAGACCCAGCAATTCCATTACTGGGTATATACCCAGAAAGATATAAATCATTCTATTATAAAGATACATGCACGTGTATGTTCACTGCAGCACTATTCACAGTAGTAAAGACATGGAATCAACCTAAATGCCCATCAATGATAGACTGGATAAAGAAAATATGGTACATATACACCATGGAATACTATGCATCCATAAAAAGGAACAAGATCATGTTCTTTGCAGGGACATGGATGTAGCCGGAAGCCATTATCTTCAGCAAACTAACACAGGAACAGAAAATCAAACACTGCATGTTCTCACTTATAAGTGGGAGCAGAATGATGAGAATACATGGACACATGGAGGGAAACAACACACACTGGGGCCTTTTGGAGGTTGGGGGTTGGGCGGCGCATCTGGAAGAATAACTAATAGGTGCTTGGCTTATTACCTAGGTGATGGGATGATCTGTGCAGCAGACCACCATGACGCATGTTTACCTATGTAACAAACCTGCACAACCTGCACATGTACCCTTGAACTTAAACATTGACGAAAAGAAAAAAGGTTGCCAAAAAAACTGTACACATATTTATCTGGACATTTTAATCATTAAATAAAGGTACAATTTTCTTTTCTTTTCTTTTTTTTCTTTTTGACATAGAGTCTTGCTTTGTTGCCCAGGCTGGAGTGCAATGGTATGATCTTGGCTCACTGCAACCTCTGCCTCCTGGGTTCAAGTGATTCTTCTGCCTCAACCTCCCAAGTAACTGGGCCTACTGGTGCATGTCACCATGCCCGGCTAATTTTTGTATTTTTAGTAGAGACAGGGTTTCACCATATTGGCCAGGCTGGTCTTGAACTCCTGACCTCGTGGTCTGCCCTCCTCGGCCCCCCAAAGTGCTGGGATTACAGGCGTGAGCCACCGCACCTGGCCAAGAATCCATCTTTTCTATGAAGAAGCCATTCCACGTGTAAAGGTGGAGCTGTTCCTCCTGCCCCTTGCTTACTCATGAATCTGGCCTGGATTTTGTTACTCAGAGTCCTCCTTCCCCTAGTCACAGTGATTGGTTCAGGGCTGTGCATATGACCCAAGCAGGATTGTGCCTAACTTACCGTCTCCCAGCTTCAAACCCATCCTTCTTTTCCTTGCTTTGGGATCTTGGAACTGAGCCCTGTAAACATTTCTCGTATGCTTGTTAGTGGAATGTTAAACTGCACCAATCGAGAACAATGTAGTGTCCCTGCAAGGCAATAGCAGCAGAAGAATCTTCCCTTCCAGGTCCTGGTCCTACATTATTATTATATGTATGTATACAATATGCTGCATATTAAATACATAACTTATCATTATTGTTCTTATTAATTAGGGTGGGAGCCCAGGGGCTGCACCAGGGAGCTCTAGTTGTATCCTTAGGCAATGTGCTCCCCATCTGCAGCTACTTTTCAGTAGCTATGCTCAGCCACACCCTCAGGCAGCAGTGGGCTGCTTCAACAGACCAGTTGCAGCCTATCCACACCCTCTTTCAATTGCAAGCTGCTTCTCTAGGCTGGCTGTGGTCTGTGCCCTATGGCAAATTGACTTACCACCAGCAGGCTTCTTGTTCCTGCATTAGCCACATCATTTTCAAAGAGGTCTCAGCCTCATCCTTCAACAGGGGAGGGCTCCTTTAGTCCTTGGTTCCTTTATTGTTAATTCATCCTGAGCCTACAATTAGTAGCTGCTCTTTTGTACCTGCTATTTCTGGACTCAATAGCATCCTTGTGTGTGTGTGCTGTTTTGGTCATTTATTTTAAAAAGTTGCAGGGGATGTTAACTTTTACTGAACCACCTTCTACTGCTCTGGTTAAAATTTGTTTTGTTAAATTTTTCCTGTTCAGATAACCAGTGTGGTTTCTGTGTCCAGAATGGATCCTGACTGATATAAATGTCCTCTGAAATTTTATACAGGTTCTGTGAAAAAAATGATGATCTTTATCTTCTTACTGGATTGGGAGCTGTAAGTATAAGGTAAACAGAAGCTGCTTGATACCATTGTCCCCACTGACAGAGAGGGAGGCTATTTTCAGTTAAAAAAAGAAAAAGATGAGGTCATGCACAGAAAGAGAAATAGATGTGAGATAAATGAGGATAGAGAGAATTCTGATGTCGTCATTTGACTCCTTGGATCCAGCCATGCCTGAAGATAGCTCTCCAGTCATATAAACCAGTACATTCTTTTTCTTTTTCTTAAGTAAGTTTAGGTTGGATTTCTGTCTCTTGAAGTTGAAAGAATACTAATTATGATATAAAGTAGCCTTGCCACAAAGGAAATAACCACTTATTCACCTTTCATTTTCTGTTTTAAAAGTACCTTTAATTTTTAAAAGGATTGCTTCCTTAGCTTTCATGCGTAACCTACTGAAGGCTATCTGTCAGCCCTCCTTCACTGAAGGGAGTGCATCGACGTGTCCACCACAGTGATAATTTGCTTTGTCTAAGGAATTAGAAAGGGTCTCCCTAAAAAAGTGACCATCTGGCTGAGAACTGAAGGATGTGTCAGAGTTGTCAAGCTCTAACAGAGTTAAAGAGTCAAGGAGGGGATTTATCAATCTGATCATCCAACAAACACTGTGTACTTTCCTTATGTGCAAAGTATTATGGTGGATGCTAGGGATGCAAAGTTGAATATGCTCCCCTATTTTAAGGAGGCTGTGTTAACTATCTATTTTCTGTAATCTGATGCTTTGATATCTGGGGCCTTGCTGACCCTGAAGGGATGTCCCCTCCCAGAGTTAGTTAATTTCTAGAGATAGTAAAAACCTCACCTGTGAGTATAACTTTCAGCTGCAAACCAACCAATCCAGACCCCATACCCCTCCACCTTCTTTATCTCATACTCCTGGCCATCTGCCCCAATCACCCCAGAGCCAAGTGCTAGACAATTAGGCCAGTCGCTATGCTCCAGAGCCCGCTGAAATTGTTCAAACTAGCCAATCCTAAACCTGGTAACCCTGTGTCATCTGTTCCTGACTGTGGAAACCGTAATAAAAGCGGTTGCCCACAATTTCCCCCTCCCTCTACCTCCTGACCAACCCTGGTGCTTCCCTGTGTCTCCCCTGACTCCATTGTGTGACATGGTGTGCCCCTTCCTCCTGGGATTTGTGAGTAAAATGAAGCCATCTTTTCACTGGCAATAGACTCCCGATCTGTTGGCCTTATGGAACTTCAAATTTTCTATCAATACACTATATTTTAAAACAGACCATACTAAGGAAACTAAAACTTTTTTGTAGCCTCAACTAATCAAAAGCTTGTTGAAAACCGACCACATCTGCCTTACCCATTACTATATCCTCAACAGTAACTCATTTGTTATTATAATTGCCCCATATGGATTTTTGAGCACTGTTCATCTAGTATCACTTATATTCATTTCTTCTTTCTAATTTCCAGTAACTCCACTCCACTTCAGGATTTTTTTTTTTTTTAGATGGAGTCTTGCTCTGTTGCCCAAGCTGGAATACAGTGGCACAATCTTGGCCCACCATAACCTCAAACTCCTGGGCTCAAGTGATCCTCCTGCCTCAGACTTCTGAATAGCTAGGACTACAAAGATGCATGCCACCATGCCTGGCTAATTAAAAAAAAAATTATAGAGAAAGGGTCTTGCAATGTTGCCCAGGCTCATCTTGAACTCCTGGCCTCAAGTGATCCTCCCACCTCAGCCTCGCAAAGCACTAGGATTACACATATGAGCCACCATGCCTGGCCTCTAAGGTTTTTTAATTACTCCCTTTGTCTTTCCTTCATTAAGTTTTTGTCCATAGTCAGTTCAAATGACACCAGATCTACAAAGCCTCTCCTGACCCTCTCAACTCGGTGCACGTCCTCTGTTTCTTTAACTCATTAGTTTCATCTCCCTATTGTACACTCTGCCTCCTGTCCTAGTTATCTGCACTGCTGTCTTATCGCTGTACAGACTGTAATCTCTTTGAATAAAGGAATCATACTTTAGACATCACTGTATCCTCAGCTCCTAGCACAGTGCCTGACAGATAGTGTTTCATAACTGTTGAAAGCATGAAGAAATACTGAATTGTAAACTTCTTTAGGGCAGGGGCTGTATTTTACTTTTCTTTCTTTCTTTTTTTTTCTTTTGTTTCAGACAGTCTTGCTCTGTTGCCCAGGCTGGAATGCAGTGGCACCATCTTGGCTCACTGCAACCTCTGCCTCTGGGGTTCAAGCGATTCTTGTGCCTCAGCCTCCTGAGTAGCTGGGATTACAGGCACGCACTACCATGCTCGGCTAATTTTTTGTATTTTTAGTAGAGAAGGGGTTTTGCCATGTTTAGGCTAGTCTCGAACTCCTGGCTTGATCACTTGAGAGTGATTTGCCCTCCTCAGCCTCCCAAAGTGCTAGGATTATTACTGGCATGAGCCACCATGCCTGACTCGTATTTCACTTTTCTGTCGAAATCCTCGGATACCTACCACACATCTTGCCTATGGATGATGAATAAATATTTAGCGAATTGAGTAAGCCTATAAAGGAGGCTGAGTAAGTAGTATTAATAACTCCATTTGAAATAAAGAAACTGAGGTTCAGGGAAGTTAGTGCTTTTCCCAAGGGCCAAGCACCAAGTTAATATGAAATGGCATAGCTGGGATTAGAACCCAAGTACTTTGTTACCACTCCAGAGTATTTCCCACTACCCATTGTTACAAAAATAGCTAGCCTAGCTGAGTGATTCCTATGTGGTAGGAAGATAAAGATGTCATTGAGAAGTCTGTCACAGGGCAAGATCTTGCTCTCTGTTATATATACGTTTTTGAAATCCTCTCCATTTCCATAAGACTATCGTGACCTTTATTGACAACAGATACTTGAATCTGTCTCCAGTATTGATTTAATAAAAGGTGAAGACAGAATATCATTGTTGCATAAGATGAAATATTGGCAGGTGTGAGGAATTTAGCATTATTTTCTTGAGGATGTCACATTGTAAATTGATCTGAATCTGTTTGTTTTCCCAGAATTTTTACTGGCTGGGTTTATTCCACACATACCTTCCCCCAGCTTTGGCAATATGTCACGAGCTATTGATAAATTATTAAACTCTGATGCAAATTCAAGTGCCAGGATTAACCATAAGATGGTATATTTGCTAGGGTCTAGTCAAGAAGGAGAAAACACAACAGTTATTTTGACTTAGAAAATTTCATGTGAATAATTGTTGACTAGGTAAAAGACAAAAGAAGAACTCTGTATCATGGAGGTGGCAACAGCAGGAAGTGACTCTACCACTCCTAGCACGGAGGAAACAAAGAAAAGAGGTTGAAATGATGAAAACTTACAAATTTAGAATAAGGGCCCCATGGAGTTGAAACTCAGGTCTCTGAGGAGGAGATCTGTTCAGCTGAACTAGCGTTTCTGAGTTCAGAGGAGGGGGCCTGGCGACTGGGACCCTAACCTCTAAGGAGGGACCTCCAGCCAGTTAGTGCTGGACGTTTCTGAAGAGAATGTGATGAAGGTGGTTCTATAAATGCTGGAAAAACTGTAAACTGGATTTAGCTGCTGCTGCAGGAAGGCAGGGCTCCTGCAGGGTGGAGAAGAATTACTGAAATATTGCTTACTGGAGCAGGAAGACAGAGAGGAACAAGAAGCCCACAGGAAGGAGACAGGCCCCTTCTTCCTCTTCCAGCCTTGCAAGTCTCCCATGGAGCCCCCATTGGCAAGGCTAAAGACAAGCCAGTTGACAAAGCTGAAATGTGGTTGGCAGAGCCCTAGCAACAGCATCACAAAGCCGAGTATAGGATGTGTTTGAAGCCGAGAGACAATAGCTTAGGAAGGACCACAGAAGAAGGTTTTGCTCTGTCCTCTCCATGGGCTGGGGTTTTTGCAGCTTCCCTGACAGTATTACAGTGCCACAATAGCTAAGAGAGTAGATTCTGGAGTCAGTTTGACTGGATTTGAATCCTGGCTTTGCCCCTTTCAAGCTGAGTGAGCTTGGGTAAGTTACTGAACCTTCCTGTGCTACCTTGTCTTAGCTTCCCTAGTTATAAAGTATAGATAATAATATTACCTATCTTACAGTTTATGGCAAAGATCACATAAGTTAACTTTTGCAAAGCATTTAAAGTAGTGCTTACCGTAGAAAATGCTCAGTAGGTAGTAGCAGTTATAACCTGAGCACAGGTGCCCATACCAGATGCCTGGTTGCCTGAGTCCTGCCCAGGTCCCCTCCATAGCTGGACACTCAGAGCCATCTGCTGCTGGCTCAACTTCCAGGGCTGCCAGCTCCTTTCCAAAGGCTTTTTTCCTTCCCATCAGTGAAACTTCTTCCCTCCTCCAGAGTCAGAGTGGGTAGCAACACCTCACTTTCAAAGGGGAAGGAGCACCTGGCCCTCAGCATTGAATTTAACAGCAACCCAAAGATTCCACACTCTAAGTTAATTGCCTAGATATTCTAGATATCCTAGAAGAATATACACATCCATGACCTCTCCTCACTTGAGGACCTCCTCTCCTAGGTTCAAAAATAATCTGCTGAGAGCTGAAGTGTTTGAAAGTGGAGGAAAGAAATGAAGATCCATGATGAGTATTACAGTTCCCTTGACCTCTTCCTTGCCAACCTCTGTATGTCCCTTCTCGTCCTTGCCAGGACTCAGGAGATCTCAGAAAAGAATGCTCACCCACCACAACTGCCAAATGAATTTGTGAAAGAATTTTTTTTTTTTTTTTTTTTTTTTTAGAGAGAGAGTCTTGCTTTGTTACCCAGGCTGGAGTGCAGTGGTGTGATCTTGGCTCACTGTAACCTCCGCCTCCTGGGTTCAAGCGATTTTGTTGCCTAAGCCACCCAAGTAACTGGGATTATAGGTGCCCACCACCACTTCCAGTTAATTTTTGTGTTTTTAGTTGAGACGGGGTTTCACCATGTTGGCCAGGCTGTTCTTGAACTCCTGACCTCAAGTGATCCGCCTGCCTTGGCTTCCCAAAGTGCTGAGATTATAGTCATGAGCCACTGTGGCCAGCCAAAGATATTTTTAATTTGAGTTTTATTCCTCCAAAACTCGCTCATTGCTATGAAGCTTTTGTGATAGGCATAGGGTAAAGTGTTCTTGCCACTGTTTTACTGGGGAGTGCAACCCCAGGGTAGCAAGAGTGAGGGGCCATACAGAGAGAGTTGTAGAACATTACTGCACTGGAAAAAGCTTCAAAAGAAAATGCAGCTAATATTTTGATTACAAGGATGTCTCCCGATAGGCTACATGAAACCATTATGCCTTGAAGGTGTCCATGGAAAAGTCATGGGAAAGAAATGAAATGAAATAAACTTGTCTGTTGGTTTCTTCATGTGTTATGTCTCTCATTGGTCAAAGTTTGCCCCATTTTTGTCATGTGATTTGACTGCTTGGGATAGCTGATGGGAAATCCACATCCCATGCTGCACAGCACAGGGCCTCAGAGAGTCAGTAAGCTGAATTTGATGCTGGAGCAGTTACAGCTGCTCCCATGTGGGGCCCAAGGGAGGCCACGCAGCCTCTGGCCTCCCCCCATGGAATGACCAGATATCCTGCAGTGTTGGGTGGAGAGGCAATGGTGGCAGTGGCCAGGGCTTTCTACTGAGCAAATGGCAGGGGGCAGATGGCAAGAGCTAATCTGAGGATGTGCATAAATTGAGTCTGATATTATAGACAGTAATAGCTAAGGAGTAAACCAGAGATTGGAAATGTGATGAAAGTAATTAGGGAAATGGAAAGTTCCAGAAGGATATATCTGGAATATGGATTTATAGAGCACGGGGAATAGAAGACTCTGTTGACACATGGAACCAGAATGCGGGGGAGGCAGCTCTGCCCCAGGAAGCAAGGGACCTGGTCCCAGTTGCCCACCTTCCCTTAGCTGTGGGATGGTCTCGGATTTGTCTCTTCATCTCTCTGAGCCAGTTTCCTTTTTTAAGAAATGGAAGCGAATCAATGCTAACTTTTTTCAGCTCTGAGATATGTGTTTCAGAGAGACAATTTTGCAGGAGTAATTTACATGTAGTCTTTTCAAATTTTGCTATATAAAAATGAGAAATTATAGCCAAGAGCATCCCTAGACAGAAACTTATTTTTAACTTAAAATATGCATCAGTGGTTCCCAAGATAAGCTTTTGCTCTGGGCAACCAACCAATCTGAATTCTAGGCCTGCCTCTGTTAGCAGCCAGCCATATGATCACATGTAAATGAGCTAACATCTATCTCTAAACTTTAGCAAAGCACAGGCTCTGGACTTCAATCACCTTGGCTACAGTCCAAGTGTAAGCACTGACCAGCTATGCGACCTTGAGTACGTTACTTGACCTCTCTGATCTTCTTTTTAATATCTTTAATAGGGGGTAATAACAGTACTTATTTAGAGGGGCTGTTGTGAGTAAATGCATATGAAATATCCCACATAAATATATATTCAAATATCAATTAGTATTTCCTTTACTGTGAAAAGAGGTAGGTAGGCCATGGATCCCTAAGCCCCATTTCAGCTGTAACTTTCCATGATTCCTTGCTCTGATTCTTTACTTATTACAAATGCTTAAAGATCACTTATTATGTGTGTAGTCCTGTACTACCTTGCCCTCAAGAAGCACACAACCCTGCTGAAACAGTCACATAAGACGAGAAACCATACACAGTAATCGACACTATTTTGATAAGGAATGATATCTTAAAAGCATAATAGATCTTATTTAGAGTTTTCACATTGATAACTTATCAAGCACATTATTCTGGGAAAAGGCACTTCATCGGTGTTGGAGGATATGCTTATGACAGGTCCTCACAGTTCTTTAAAAAATATTTCATAGATGTCCATTAGTATATGTTCAACTGATAACTAATGGAGTACTGTTGGAAGCGATGTGCACATAAGGGCTTCATTGTAAAGTCTGAAGCATGGTCAATTATATGTCATTCCTTAGTCTAAATGCTCTTTATAATGATATCACATTTCTAATGGAAAAAATTAACATTAAAATTAATATTAGACTAGTGACTTGAGTTTAATTGAACTGGCAATGCTTTTTGTTGCCTTAAAGGTGACCATGGGTAACTCTTTGGACTTAGTATACAATATCCCACCCAAGAAATAAAGGCCTGACCAGGCATGGTGGCTCATGCTTGCAATTCTAGCACTTTGGGAGGCCAAGGTAGGCAGATCATTTGAGGTCAGGAGTTTGAGACCAGCCTGGCCAACATGGTGAAACCCCATCTCCACTAAAAATACAAAAATTAGCTGGGCATGGTGGTGCACGCCTGTAATTCCAGCTACTCAGGAGGCAGGAGAATTGCTTGAACCCAGGAGGCGGATGTTGCAGTGAACCCAGATGGTGCCGCTGCACTCCAGCCTGGGTGACAAAGGGAGACTCTGTCTCCAAAAAAAAAAAAAAAAAGAGAAAGAAAAAGAAAAGAAAAAAGAAATAAAGGACATTGGGAGGCCGAGGCGGGTGTATCACAAGGTCAGGAGTTTGAGACCAGCCTGACCAACATGGTGAAACCCCATCTCTGCTAAAAACACAAAAATTAGCCAGGCGTGATGGCATGCACCTGTAATCTCAGCTACTCAGGAGGCTGAGGCAGGAGAATCGCTTGAACCTGGGAGGCAGAGGTTGCAGTGAGCCAAGACCATGCCATTGCATTCCAGCCTGGGCAACAGAGCGAGAGTCTGTCTCAAAAAAAAAAAAAAAAAAAAAAAAAAAAAAAAAAAAAAAAAAAAGAAGAGAAGAAAAGAAATAAACAACAGTATCTTATTCAGCAATAGCAAAGTCTCTCCAACTATTTAAGGAGCAACACTAAACATAGGACCCCAAAATCCTATTCAATTTCAAGTACAAAGATAGAGAAAAAAGTCAGGAAAAGTATATTATTTCAAAAGCGTATTTGGATTAGAAAATATGTCATTAGGCATTAATGAATAATGCTAGGTAAAAATGGAAAAATCTGCAGTATTATTAGGCATTTTATAAAACATTAAGAAACGTAATTTAAGAAGGTTTAAGGCAGGACACCCAGAAAAGTTTATTTTAGGGTACTAAGGAAGATGCTATCGTAGACTACAATGTATTGTGGTGGTAAGATGCTGAACTTTGATTTAGAACATATTGGTTCAAGTCTTTATTCTGCCACTTGCTGTTTTAGATTACTTTGGTCAAAGGTCCTCCTCTCTCCATGAAATTGAAGGAATTAAAAATATCTCAAGTTTATTTTATTTATTTATTTTTGAGACAGGGTCTCTCTGTGTTGCTCAGTCTGGAGTGCAGTGGCACCACCACTGCTCACTGCAGGCTCAACCTCTTCACACTCAGGTGATCCTCTCACTTCAGCCTCCCTAGTAGTTGGGACTATAGGTGCATGCCACCACACCCGGCTAATTTTTATGTTTTTTGTAGAGACAGGATTTTGCTACATTGCCCAGGCTGGTCTCAAACTCCTGGGCTCAAGCAATCCACCCACCTTGGCCTCCCAAAGTGCTGGGATTACAGGCATGAGCCGTCACGCTCAGCCTTCAAGTTCATCAGTGTTATTTGTTCATTACGCTCAGTCTTCAAGTTCATTATTAGTGTTATTTGTAAAATTGTTACCACAGTTTTACATGTACATAATTTAAAGAGATAAATAGTTTTACAAAGCTTCTTTGAAAAACAGTAGCCCTTCCTCTGACATTTTCCCATCCTTGGAAGAAACCACTTCCAACTCTGAGTTATTTCTTTTAATGTTTGCCTCTATATCACTTAAGTTAGTGCCAGTATTTTTTATTGTGGTGAAATATACATAAGATTTACCATTTTAAGTGTATAACTCTGTGGAATTAAGCACATTTACATTGTCATGCAACCATCACCACTATCCATCTCAATGTTTTCATCATCCCAAACTGAAACTCTGTAACTACTAAGCAATGACTCCTCACTAAACCCTGCTCCCAGCCCCTGGTAGCCACCGTTATACTTTCTGTCTCTGTGTATTTAACTACTCCAGGTACCTCATATAAGTGGAATCATACATTAGTCTTTTTGTGACTGGCTTATTTCACTTGGTATAATGTCTTTGAGGTTTATCCATGTTGTAGCCTGTGTGAGGATTTCCTTTTTAAGGCTGAATAAATTCCATTTTATGTATATGTCACATTTTGTTTATCCATCTGTGAGTGGAAATTTGGGTTACTTCTACCTTTTGACTATTGTGAATAAAGCTACTATGAACATGGGTGTACAAATATCTATTTGAGTCTCTGCTTTCAATTCTTTTGAGAATATACCCAAAAGTGGAATTGCCAGATCATATAGTAATTATGTTTAATTTATTGAGGAACTGCCATACTGTTTTCTATAGTGGTTGCACTCTTTTACATTCCTACCCACAGTGCACAAAGGTTCCAGCTTCCCCACAATTTTTCCAACACTTGTTATTTTCTGTTTTTTTTTTTTAAAGGAATGCTTTATGAATTTGTGTGTCATCCTTGCAATGGGCTATGCTAATCTTCTCTGTAGCATTCGAATTTAATATATATGCTGCCAAAGCAGAGCTCTACGTATTTTTGCTTTCTACTTTCAGAAGATTTTCTTAACTTTATCTTCGAACTCTTCTACTGAGTTTTTATTTCTACTATTATACATGCGATTTCCAAGAACTTTTAATTTCCAGAATATTTCTTTTTTAAAGAGAACATCTTATTATTGTCTTATGAATAAAATAACTTTTCCTATTTGTCTGAATACATTAATTATAGTCGTTTAAGGATTTATTCTTCCTACAGTAGTCTCTATTTCTTTAATTTGCTTTTCCCGTTTATTTCTTTGTTTTAGTTTCTTTCATGCCATAGCTTTCCCTCAGATATCTGGTGATCTTTGGCCACTTGCTCATATTTAAGAGCTCTAAGCTTGTTGACTATGGGATTCCTGGAGGATGATTTGCCAGGGTCATTTTGTGGGTATCCTTAATATATATTAATTAAGACTACTCATGTTTCCTAGAGAAGTATTTTTACATTTCCTGCTTAAAATATACAGTGCTGGCTCTCTTCATTCTGGAGCTGAAGAAGAGACTGGAAGGGAAGTATTGTCTTCTCAACATTCGGCATGTCAATGTTCTGTTAATATGACTGGGTTCAGCATAATAGTCCCTCAACTGTGCCTAACAACTCCTAGTCCTGGAACTCTTTTTTCTATCGGAAGTGAGTAAACCTCCAGTGTTTGGATGGGGTGTTAGGGAGGCATTTGGTTTGCTACACTGAGTGAAAATGAGTGATCAGAAGTTCTAATTGCTTCTTAAACTAACCAACCCAGTCCTTCAATGGCCTTAGTTTTGTCCCTACTTTCAGAGGTACCTGGTGCTGCTTATTCCAGAGACTTTCTGGATTCTGTAGTGAAACTGGGTTGCTTTTTAGCTTTCTCCTGCAGGTTTAGGATTGAGGTCTAAATCAGCTGTCTGAGTAAGTTGCCTCTCATCCACTGTTTTCCAGCTTTCAGTTTGTTGTGATGTTTCCTCTCCCATACTTATCTTACGTGTTTTACAACCACCTTTTTTTACTATCATTTTTTTGTGGAATTTGGAGGTAGTGAAAGTAAGCGTGTATGTGTTCAATCTTCTCCTTTTCTCCAGAATGCTATATATTTTCTAGTTCTAATAATCTGTTAGTCTAAGATGTGTATGATAAATTATAAAAAAGATGTGTATGATAAATTGTAAAAACCAATAACAACAACAACAACCGACCAAACAAACAAAACCCTAATCTTAATTATGTAAGGCTATGTTACACAAGATACAGATTTTCCTGATTTCCTGCGGCCTGTCTTATTATACTAGCTGTTCACTTGCTTAGTTATATCACTATTAGAGTAGATGGTGGCAGAAAGTGTGGTACAATTCCTAACGATTTGTTTTACAACTTATCTTTTCTGGTAAAAAGATGCTAAAGGAAAATGTCAAGGATCTTGGCTACAAGTGAGAGTTTGCTATTTTCAGTTATTTGTGGTCCCTTAGCCCTAAGATAGTTTCAAATATTTTAATGTTTTAAAATCACATTTTTTTCAACAAATAATAAGAAAGGAACACATCATTTCAAAATGCTATGTGTTGTTCAAAATACTTTCATGCTATTCTTTGATTACATTGGTGGCATGAAGCATGTTCAAACAGATAAACAGGCATGAAGCAGACCAGTCAAATAACCTCTGTGAATATATACAGCTAAAATGAAACTTTTTGGGGTTAGGAAAAATTATAGTTTTCTTCTTCGTCTGTCTCTAGTTGGTGTGATAAGAGCTGTCCACTCTCTTGGGAGGAGTCCAGTCTGGGAGGAGCTTTAGGGCAGAGGGTTACCATTTGTAACTACTATTTACTGAGCATTTACTAAGTGCCTGGCTACCTGCAAAATGCTTTACACACATTGTCTCATTAATTTTCATTATGATCCTCTTTCTTTACAGATAGGAAACTGAGATGCAGCCAGTCAGGTTAAGAAACTTGTTGAAGTGCACATAACTTGTAAATGCAAGACCTGGATTTAGATCCCAGGTCTCTCTGAGTTGAAAGCTTGATCTCTTTCCAAATGCAGCTTCCTTTTGGGCACAGGTCAGCAGCTTAGTTTAGTGGTGAAATGGAGGAAAAAGTAAGTACACTACTGTGTGATAAGGGCTGGTGGGGTTGTAAGAACCTGTAGGCAGAGAATCTGAGCAGCTACTTGCAGGAAATAATCTAATCAGAGACCTGATGGAGCAGTAAGAGCTTGTCAGGGAAGAAAGGACTGAAGGGTGTTTCAGGCGCAGTGATCAAAGGGACATTCTTGTACCTTTCAGAAATTACAGCAATTTGACCGCAAGTGCCATTGGAAAGGAGGGATGGTGGGACGTGGAGGTGAACTGCAAGGAGCCTTAAAATCGAATGCGGGGGAGGAGTTGGGACTATTCTGTGGTCAATAGGGAATCATTTAAGGGGTTTTAGCAAAGGAATGACACGTGTACAAATTTGTACTTTATAAAGATCCCTTGGGTAGCCACAGAGAGAATGAATTTGAGAGCCACTAGAATGGGGGAGGAATAAAAAAAAGATTCCGGGGTCTCTGTCTTGGACAAATGGACAAGTTAGTGCCATTCACTGAGACAGGGAACAGCTTCTGGTTGTGGGGGAAGTCTGTTATAGTATCTAGGGGAGTGATCTAATTGATCAGAGCTGTCAATCTAAAATAATCAAAAAGGTCAGAATCTAATTTAAAAATAGTTTATTCAAGTGCAAAGTGTGAGAATGAACCACCTGGAAACACCAACTCCAAAAGAATGGAGTAAGCATTCACAAGTAGGGAAGTTAAGGTTTCATTTATATTGGCAGAGACAGAGGCGTTTTTAGAAGGATTGCAACATTATTGATACAAGGTTGGCAAATAGTTACAGCAATTTGACTGGTTATGGGCAATGTTCCTTTTTGGAAAGGGTACATTTAACACTTTTTTTAAAACAGAAGGTCTAACAGTCCTGAGTCTTCTCTCATCTGGTCTAAGCAAAGCAGGACAACAAGAGGGAAGTTAAGCTATAAAAAGGGTCATGAATTAAGAAGGCAGGAGGTTTTTGTCCCTGATGCTGTTTAATTCTTATTAGTCATTGTACAGAACAAGAAAAACAAGAAAACGAGTTAATCTATAATCTGAGAACAGAAGTTGTAACCATATGTGACTAAGATCAGCCACATCTTTGTAAAGGCTTAAAGTGTTTTGGGGGGTTCCAACAGTTTTTAAATTTCATGTATTTTTACTGAGCAGATTTTGCATAAGAAAAATCAGTGTATGTTTGGCCGGGCATGGTGGCTCACGTAATCCCAGCACTTTGGGAGGCCGAGGCAGGCAGAGCACCAGGTCAGGAATTCAAGACCAGTCTAACCAACATGGTGAAACCCCGTCTGTACTAAAAATACAAAAATTAGCCAGGTGTGGTTGTGCACACCTGTAATCCCAGCTACTCTGGAGGCCGAGGCAGGAGAATGGCCTGAACTCGGGAGGCGGAGCTTGCAGTGAGCTGAGATCCTGCCACTGTACTCCAGCGTGGGAGACAAAGCAAGATTCCATCTCAAGAAAAAGAAAGAAAAAAAGAAAAAAAGAAAAATCTAGTTTAAGACTAGATAGTTCTTAAATTCAGGTTCATTGTTTATATCAGATTCAGTATCAGCTTAAATCTTGAGATTTGGGCATCCTTACAACCATCCTTCTATCATTCCCCAGTTAAAAAAAAAAAAATCTTGATGGTGTTTATGACTTTTTTTTTTTTTAAATAAGCGGAATTATAAAGGCAACAATGACTTTCACAGATTTACTGTTTTAGATTAGTTTCCTTGTAAACCACATACGTTAGGTAAGTCTAATAAAACCATGTATATTTTCATGTATTTCTGGCATAATTCCATTCTGAGGCCTTTCTAATGGAACAAAAACGTGAAAATTATAGAAAACATTAAATTTCTTAATGAACAGTTCATTATATGGCTGTTGCTGATGGCACTGTAAGTACTTATAGATGACTAAAGTATATTTAGCTTCACTTCCCGGTAAATTTAAAGCAACCGGGCCTATTCTGTTGACCCACCAACACAGCAATGACTTATGAATCAGCCTAACAGAAGGAACAGTTCTAGGGCCCCTTAAGCCATCAATGCGGTTTATCCTACAGCGCAAGGAGAGACCTCTGCTTTCACCGTCCAGTTGGCTAACTTTCTGCACATGGTTTTTTATGCCCCAGGCCTCTCTGTTTTCTACAGGAAGGCCCAGATGCAGGTTACACTCTGTCTCGCTAAAGGAGTTGGACCTGGGCGAAGGTCTGCTATCCTCCTTCGCACCGCGGCTTGATGGGGGTCAACGTGGATCGCAGCCGGAGGGCGTGTCCTAGACCCGGACCCAGAGCGCGCCGCGGGGTTCAGCGTCAAGAACTCGAATTTAGAAAGAAGCACCTGTGTACCTAACAGCGCTTCTCAAACTTGTACCCAAGGCAAAGCTACCCCGAGGGTCTCTCGTGTCCCGCTACGTTTATTTTAAAGCCATGCATTCTTTTAAGAATGAATGAAGATGTTATATGCTTATTAATTTCATATAAAATAAAAGTTCAAATCCCCCCACCTCCACATACGCATGGTCGGTTCCAGCTGCAGCGCCACCGCTAGCGGCCGTCCCTCTTCCTCATCCCCAGATTTCTGCGGGGTGTGAGGTGGGGGGCTCCACTGCATGAACCGATGTGGAAGAGAAAAATCCGAAGGGTCGTTCCGAGAGGCGGGGCCAGGGGTGTGTCCTCCCCGGACCCAGCCTCCCAGGACGGAGAGGGCCCGCAGCATCCCCGGGAACTGCGAGGCCGAAGCGCATGGATGGCCATGGTCCTGGCCCCAAGCCATGAGGGCGACCCGGAGGCCGCGCTCCCGGTCGCCGGGGTGCTGGTGCACGTCTGTGGACTGACCCTGTGCAGGAAAAGGTAACATCCGCTCAGGTGCCGGCCTGCAGCCGCCAGGACTCTCCCGGTCTCCCGCGGGGGCTGGTTGCGATTAGTGAACCGAAGCTGAACCTGCCGTCGCAGGGAGGCGCCCCCTACTCCTGGAATCGCTGCCTTCCCTCTCCCGAGAGCCGTGCCCACTCGCCACTGACCCATCCCACCTTCTCTAGTCAGGTGTGGGACAGAGATGCCAGTTTGTTTCCCCAAACTGAAAGACAGAACTGGAGGAAGAGTCTGAAGTTTTTCCTATTTGCCTCTGGAAGGTGCAAGAATCAGAGAACTGGCTGCTGGGACTTTGATTTGAAGTGTTGCTTCAAGTATAACTTTGTGCAAAATTACACTTGGATGCAACTTTGTGGGGACATTGTTGCCTGAGGGAAACTGGTTTCATGATTGGGGTCTGGAGGCTTAGGAAAGAGAGGGGTTTTATTTTTCTTTGTTTTTCCTACCACAGACTAGAAGAATCTGCCTATTGAGGGTCTCCACGTAAGTAAAAAGCAGCCAATGATGAAATAGCACCCATCCCACTCTTTAAAAGAGAAACACACAAAAGGCTACCTTTGTTTATTTTTTATTTTTATTTTTTTTTAAGAGGGCCAAGTGCAGTGGTGCAATCATAGCTCACTGCAGCCTCTAACTGCTGGGCTCAAGCAATCCTCTCATGTTGCTGGAATCACAGGCATGAGCCACCTGGCTTGGCTCTACATTCGTTTGATTTTGAGCTTGGAGAAATGTCAGATTAAATGGATACGTGCATATATTTATTTAGGCAGTCACCTAGATGTAGAATCTTTAGATTACCCTTAAGGTCAATATTGAGACAAAAAATTTCACTCCTGGGTGTACAGACGTATAAAGCACCTGGATAGCACTTGAGCAATGAGACACCTGGTGCAGGCATCTCTGAGGACAGGATAACAGCAACAACAACAAAATTTATAAGTTATTGATCATTATGTGCTATGCATGACTTTAAGTAAATTGCATATACAGTTTAATATAAAGTACTATTCCGAGTGCTTTGTTATTTTATTTCATTTTGGCAAGCACGTGAAGCAGCTGCTCTCATACGCCCCATTTTACAGATGAGGAAACTGAAATACAGAGTTAAGTAACTTTTCTAAGATTATATGATGTCTTAGCCCATTTTATGTGGCTATAACAGAATACCTGAGACTGGGTAATTTATAAAGAAAGAGGTTTATTTTGCTCACAGTTCTTTCCCCTCACAGCGAGGAGAAGGCTGCAACGGGTCGCCGGGGTGCTGGTGCACGTCTGTGGACTGACCCTGTGCACAGAGGTCAAAGGGGCAGTGGACAAATGCAACAGAGACAAAACACGAGGGATGTCCTGGCTTTATATCAACCCACTCTGTCAAGAACTAACCAATTCTTGTGAGAACTAATGCAGCCTTGGCAGAGCGAGCACTTCCTCACCACCATGAGAAGGGCAGCAAGCCATTCTTAGGGATCCACCTTCATGATCCAAACACCTCCTACTAGGCCTCACCTCCCAACACTGTCACACTGGGGATCAAATTTCAACACGAGTTTAGTGAGGACAAGTAATATCCCCATTCTCCAGGTGCTATGAGAGTAGGTTGCCAACAGCTCACAGCTGCACCCTGTCTCAAGCATTGTCCTTGCTGATGGAAGCTGCCTGCTGGGAGATGCCCAGGAGGTTACACCTCAAGACTTTCGTGTGTGGTCAATAGCTAAAGGATAACTGACCAGGGGTTACATAGAGCCAACCTTGCTACCTTACAGGGAACACCTTTGTGGTGTCATTCATTTTCCACTGCTCCTTGTGGGATCAGGCTGGGGCTGGACTGCAGCTGGCCCTGCATCTTTGCCTGGCTGCTTTCATTTCCTGTCCTGCTTGTGGCACTTTCTGAGAGTTTTCACTCAAGAGCCTCAAATCACTTGCACAAGAATTCTCCTCTCAGGCTCTACTTCTATGAAACCTGACCTAAGACAGCGACTCTATTATACTAGGTGGTGAAGGTTTTCAGAGTTTTATTCTTTATTCACTAGAGATACTTCTTTATATGGAAAGACGACTAACCAATTCAATGGTTTCAAATGTATATCAGATGACTTTTCTGATGAGCACCTTGAGATACATTATGGAAGGTATGCTGCTAAAATATTGTTTTATGTGTGTAAAGCAGATGATAGAATAACTTCCCTTTGAGATGCTTTTTGGCCAAGAGAGTCCCTATTCCTACCAGGAACTCAGATAGCTAGAGTGGGGTTTACGTAAGCATTTCCTCGTTGATTTCTTGTTTGATGAAATTGAATATGAGAATGAAATACGTTAATGCTGTTTTTTAACAGCTTTATGAAAGTGTAGTTGACATATGTAAAGTGTACATTTTGATACCTTTATTTATATATATATATATACCCATAAACCATCACACAATCAAAATAATGAAGGTACCCATTACTCCCAAAAGTTATTGTAATAACTCCCATACTGGCCTCAGGCAACCACTGATATGCTTTTTGCTATGGTAACAATAGATTGAAAAAGACCTTAGAGATCATTAGCCTTTGTTACCAAGTAGTTCAACATTCAGAAATTTCCATGGAATAAGACCAGGAGGGAAGTTGAAGTAACTGGGGTTAGGCTGCTATCTGCTCACTGGGAAAGGGGATCGATACAAAGAGGAACTAGGTGATAACAGGACACAGATTCCAAAGCCTGTGGCAACTTCAGAACCAGTGGCAACTGGGTTCAGGTAAACTTTAAGATTGGGGTAGACTGAGGTTTTGCAGGTCCTTTAAAGGAGGTCCTTAGGGGATGACGCCATCCTTGAACTGCACAACCAAAATAAAAACATACAAACAGAAACCCCCACCCAAACCCAGAACTTCAAGGTTGGCAGTGGAAAAGGACTTTCCTGGTAAGTGGGGCAGCTGATTTCTGTCCTTCAAATTCATCATCCTCTTGGCTCTCTTATGGGTCACTTCTGGTGATGGGAGACGTACGATCATTCTGTGGTGGGCAGGTCTATGCAAAATGACCCCCAGAGTCCAAGGAAGCAGGGAGGCCAAAGAAAGAGGTTGACAAATCCAGTTTCTTAGAAAGAAACATTTAATAGGGACTTATGAACAGAAGCCATGTCTGTGCCTCAGGCGGCATAAGACAAGATAGTGGATTACCCACTCTTAACCCCATTACCCCCCAGACCTTAGGGAAAGAATGTGTAGAACAATTACAGTTGACCCCTCAGGGAAAGGCAGGAATGCTATGTGAGTCTACCTAAGGGCAGGATTTATGGTCAAGGTTGTTTTGATCTAAGGGGATCTATGTGCACAAGGAATGGTAGATAAAATAGAAATCTTAGAGGCATTCCCAGAACTGGGGCTAATAAGTCAACATGGTGGATTAGCATCCAAAATGGAGTTGTTTAGCTTCCACACCTTCTCATTTTAACATTAACTCTAGCTCAAGTTTGCTACCTAGTAGTCCAACTCAGACATCATTAGAATGTCTTGAGGCACTGCTAAAGTCTCTGGCAACAACATCAGAGAGATAACACAGTGAGAGTCATAGATTTAGATAATCTGGCATGTACAACATAGGTGTCTTATCTTCAGGTTTATAGTTCTCCTCAGCTTCTACTCTGTCTCTCATGCCTGGAAGATCCCTTCACTGACTGCCAAAGCCCACGCCACGCACAATTCACGGGATTTCCCTTTCTCCTTTTTATTCTCACTTTCTTGTTCCTTTCTGCAGATTATTAGGGCATAACATCCAACCTGATGATTAGCTTCATAATCTAGCCCTTGATCTCACTGGTCTATACCATTGCTGTCCAATACAAATATAATGCAGATCATAAACATGAGCCACATACATAATTTTAAAAAGGGAAAAGAGAAACAGGTAAAGTTATTTTGAATGATATGTTTTCAACCTAATATCTCAAAAACACAGTTGTTACAAGTAGTTAGATAGGCATGAGTGGGGCAAGAGAGGGCTCTTCTCCCCAACCCACTAGGGATGTCAGGTGATGGTTCAACAATGATCACACTGCCTCTCTAAAAATGATAATTTGGCAACCAGGCACCAGGGTGCCAAGGAGAGACAATCTTCTGATGATCCACAGCTGTTAATATTAAAGTGTTAATTGAATGCAGATGCCAGGGAGAAGGAACTTCCCGGGCATGCTCCTTAAGAGACGAAATGGCAAATTATGACTTTTCAGGGACACTCTACTGGAAAAGGGAAGAAAGGCTCAGATGGGCATGTATACAACTTCTTAAAGACATTGCACATACCCTCTTCCCAAGGGTAAGGAGGGCACTGAGCATGCTGGCAGCCCACCCTAAGGGAAGAATGAATCATGGGAAAGAGGTGAGCCTATAAAGTCCTATGATCGTGGTTAAACGGGGCCCTTGACCTTAGCGCCCACTTGGGTCTCTCCCAAGTATTCTTTTCTTTCCTTTCTTTCCTGTTCTAAAGGCTTTTAAATAAACTTCCATTCCTGCTCTGAAACTTGCCTCGGTCTCTTTTTCTGCCTTATGCCCCTCAGTCGCATACCTTCTTCTGAGGAGGCAAGAATTGAGATAGCTGCAGACATGTATGGATTTGGCACTGGTAACTCAAATACCTTCCACCAGTAACAATGGTCATTTCAACAAGTTATCTACTTAAAAATTATTGATGAGATATTTTACACTCTTTTTTCATATTAAGTCTTCAAAATGCAGTGGGTAGTTTTTACATTTACAGCACATCTCACTTTATATTAACTGCTATTCCATACTGGGCAGCACAACTCTTAGACATAATTTGATAGCCTTGGATCTGCAATGCACTAAGTGTTCTCGGGGAAAAGAAGAAGAACATGAGTTTTGCTTCGGACCCAGTGAGTTTGGGGATTGTTTGGCATCCCTGTGCATGGAGACAATAGATCACTGGAATGCAGTTCTAGAGTAGCACAACAGAGCATCTTCCAACTTCCTTTGTCAGAGCAACACATCACCTCCTCGGCAGTAAATTGACAATTTCACCTTGTTTTTTGAATCCATACCATAGAGTTGTCCCACAGTAGATTTATCTCAATGTTAGCTTGCTTTTGTGCAGATTTTCTCCATCAAGTAGGTACTTATATATATATTTTTCTATATGTTTATATTTTAAATTTATATCATCTTTCCTTTAGGTACATTGAAAAGAGTCACACAGAAGGGTCGGCACTTTTTTACTTGAATATGAAGAATCATTTGGTGAATGGACCATTATTTAGCATGAACAATTTTTCCAAATATAACTTGGTTAGTATTTTTTATTTACATCCCAATCTAGTTTTAAGCAAAATCTCTAATATATATAAATGCTTCTGTAGTGATAAAATGCTGAATAGTAACAAGATATCACATTTGGAAAGGTTTTTATTTTTTTTTATTTTTATTTTTTTAAATTTATTTATTATTATTAAACTTCAAGTTGTAGGGTACATGTGCACAACGTGCAGGTTTGCTACATATGTATACTTGTGCCATGTTGGTGTGCTGCACCCATCAACTCGTCATTTACATCAGGTATAACTCCCAATGCAATCCCTCCCCCCTCCCCCCTCCCCATGATAGGCCCCGGTGTGTGATGTTCCCCTTCCTGAGTCCAAGTGATCTCATTGTTCAGTTCCCGCCTATGAGTGAGAACATGCGGTGTTTGGTTTTCTGTTCTTGTGATAGTTTGCTGAGAATGATGGTTTCCAGCTGCATCCATGTCCCTACAAAGGACACAAACTCATCCTTTTTTATGGCTGCATAGTATTCCATGGTGTATATGTGCCACATTTTCTTAATCCAATCTGTCACTGATGGACATTTGGGTTGATTCCAAGTCTTTGCTATTGTGAATAGTGCTGCAATAAACATACGTGTGCATGTGTCTTTATAGCAGCATGATTTATAATCCTTTGGGTATATCCCCAGTAATGGGATGGCTGGGTCATATGGTACATCTAGTCCTAGATCCTTGAGGAATCGCCATACTGTTTTCCATAATGGTTGAACTAGTTTACACTCCCACCAACAGTGTAAAAGTGTTCCTATTTCTCCACATCCTCTCCAGCACCTGTTGTTTCCTGACTTTTGAATGATCGCCATTCTAACTGGTGTGAGATGGTATCTCATTGTGGTTTTGATTTGCATTTCTCTGATGGCCAGTGATGATGAGCATTTTTTCATGTGTCTGTTGGCTGTATGAAAGTCTTCTTTTGAGAACTGTCTGTTCATATCCTTTGCCCACTTTTTGATGGGGTTGTTTTTTTCTTGTAAATTTGTTTGAGTTCTTTGTAGGTTCTGGATATTAGCCCTTTGTCAGATGAGTAGATTGCAAAAATTTTCTCCCATTCTGTAGGTTGCCTGTTCACTCTGATGGTAGTTTCTTTTGCTGTGCAGAAGCTCTTTAGTTTGATGAGATCCCATTTGTCAATTTTGGCTTTTGCTGCCGTTGCTTTTGGTGTTTTAGACATGAAGTCTTTGCCCATGCCTATGTCCTGAATGGTACTACCTAGGTTTTCCTCTAGGATTTTTATGGTATTAGGTCTAACATTTAAGTCTCTAATCCATCTTGAATTAATTTTCATATAAGGAGTAAGGAAAGGATCCAGTTTCAGCTTTCTACTTATGGCTAGCCAATTTTCCCAGCACCATTTATTAAATAGGGAATCCTTTCCCCATTTCTTGTTTCTCTCAGGTTTGTCAAAGATCAGATGGCTGTAGATGTGTGGTATTATTTCTGAGGACTCTGTTCTGTTCCATTGGTCTATATCTCTGTTTTGGTACCAGTACCATGCTGTTTTGGTTACTGTAGCCTTGTAGTATAGTTTGAAGTCAGGTAGCGTGATGCCTCCAGCTTTGTTCTTTTGACTTAGGATTGTCTTGGAGATGCGGGCTCTTTTTTGGTTCCATATGAACTTTAAAGCAGTTTTTTCCAATTCTGTGAAGAAGCTCATTGGTAGCTTGATGGGGATGGCATTGAATCTATAAATTACCTTGGGCAGTATGGCCATTTTCACGATATTGATTCTTCCTATCCATGAGCATGGTATGTTCTTCCATTTGTTTGTGTCCTCTTTGATTTCACTGAGCAGTGGTTTGTAGTTCTCCTTGAAGAGGTCCTTTACATCCCTTGTAAGTTGGATTCCTAGGTATTTTATTCTCTTTGAAGCAATTGTGAATGGAAGTTCATTCCTGATTTGGCTCTCTGTTTGACTGTCACTGGTGTATAAGAATGCTTGTGATTTTTGCACATTAATTTTGTTTCCTGAGACTTTGCTGAAGTTGCTGATCAGCTTAAGGAGATTTTGGGCTGAGACAATGGGGTTTTCTAAATATACAATCATGTCGTCTGCAAACAGGGACAATTTGACTTCTTCTTTTCCTAACTGAATACCCTTGATTTCTTTCTCTTGCCTGATTGCCCTAGCCAGAACTTCCAACACTATGTTGAATAGGAGTGGTGAGAGAGGGCATCCCTGTCTTGTGCCAGTTTTCAAAGGGAATTTTTCCAGTTTTTGCCCATTCAGTATGATATTGGCTGTGGGTTTGTCATAAATAGCTCTTATTATTTTGAGGTACGTTCCATCAATACCGAATTTATTGAGCGTTTTTAGCATGAAGGGCTGTTGAATTTTGTCAAAAGCCTTTTCTGCATCTATTGAGATAATGATGTGGTTCTTGTCTTTGGTTCTGTTTATATGCTGGATTATGTTTATTGATTTGCGAATGTTGAACCAGCCTTGCCTCCCAGGGATGAAGCCCACTTGATCATGGTGGATAAGCTTTTTGATGTGCTGCTGAATCCAGTTTGCCAGTATTTTATTGAGGATTTTTGCATCGATGTTCATCAGGGATATTGGTCTAAAAATCTCTTTTTTTGTTGTGTCTCTGCCAGGCTTTGGTATCAGGATGATGTTGGCCTCATAAAATGAGTTAGGGAGGATTCCCTCTTTTTCTATTGATTGGAATAGTTTCAGAAGGAATGGTACCAGCTCCTCCTTGTACCTCTGGTAGAATTCAGCTGTGAATCCATCTGGTCCTGGACTTTTTTTGATTGGTAGGCTATTAATTATTGCCTCAATTTCAGAGCCTACTATTGGTCTATTCAGGGATTCCACTTCTTCCTGGTTTAGTCTTGGAAGAGTGTAAGTGTCCAGGAAATTATCCATTTCTTCTAGATTTTCCAGTTTATTTGCGTAGAGGTGTTTATAGTATTCTCTGATGGTAGTTTGTATTTCTGTAGGGTCGGTGGTGATATCCCCTTTATCATTTTTAATTGCGTCGATTTGATTCTTCTCTCTTTTCTTCTTTATTAGTCTTGCTAGTGGTCTGTCAATTTTGTTGATCTTTTCAAAAAACCAACTCCTGGATTCATTGATTTTTTGGAGGGTTTTTTGTGTCTCTATCTCCTTCAGTTCTGCTCTGATCTTAGTTTTTCTTGCCTTCTGCTAGCTTTCGAATGTGTTTGCTCTTGCTTCTCTAGTTCTTTTAATTGCGATGTTACAGTGTCAATTTTAGATCTTTCCTGCTTTCTCTTATGGGCATTTAGTGCTATAAATTTCCCTCTACACACTGCTTTAAATGTGTCCCAGAGATTCTGGTACGTTTTATCTTTGTTCTCATTGGTTTCAAAGAACATCTTTATTTCTGCCTTCATTTCGTTATGTACCCAGTAGTCATTCAGGAGCAGGTTGTTCAGTTTCCATGTAGTTGAGTGGTTTTGATTGAGTTTCTTAGTCCTGAGTTCTAGTTTGATTGCACTGTGGTCTGAGAGACAGTTTGTTATAATTTCTGTTCTTGTACATTTGCTGAGGAGTGCTTTACTTCCAATTACGTGGTCAATTTTGGAGTAAGTACGATGTGGTGCTGAGAAGAATGTATATTCTGTTGATTTGGGGTGGAGAGTTCTATAGATGTCTATTAGGTCTGCTTGCTGCAGAGATGAGTTCAATTCCTGGATATCCTTGTTAACTTTCTGTCTCGTTGATCTGTCTAATGTTGACAGTGGAGTGTTGAAGTCTCCCATTATTATTGTATGGGAGTCTAAGTCTCTTTGTAAGTCTCTAAGGACTTGCTTTATGAATCTGGGTGCTCCTGTATTGGGTGCATATATATTTAGGATAGTTAGCTCTTCCTGTTGAATTGATCCCTTTACCATTATGTAATGGCCTTCTTTGTCTCTTTTGATCTTTGATGGTTTAAAGTCTGTTTTATCAGAGACTAGTATTGCAACCCCTGCTTTGTTTTGTTCTCCATTTGCTTGGTAAATCTTCCTCCATCCCTTTATTTTGAGCCTATGTATGTCTCTGCATGTGAGATGGGTCTCCTGAATACAGCAGACTGATGGGTCTTGACTCTTTATCCAGTTTGCCAGTCTGTGTCTTTTAATTGGAGCATTTAGTCCATTTACATTTAAGGTTAAGATTGTTATGTGTGAACTTGATCCTGCCATTATGATATTAACTGGTTATTTTGCTCGTTAGTTGATGCAGTTTCTTCCTAGCCTTGATGGTCTTTACATTTTGGCATGTTTTTGCAATGGCTGGTACTGGTTGTTCCTTTCCATGTTTAGTGCTTCCTTCAGGGTCTCTTGTAAGGCAGGCCTAGTGGTGACAAAATCTCTAAGCATTTGCTTATCTGTAAAGGATTTTATTTCTCCTTCACTTATGAAACTTAGTTTGGCTGGATATAAAATTCTGGGTTTAAAATTCTTTTCTTTAAGAATGTTGAATATTGGCCCCCACTCTCTTCTGGCTTGAAGAGTTTCTGCCGAGAGATCTGCTGTTAGTCTGATGGGCTTCCCTTTGTGGGTAACCCGACCTTCCTCTCTGGTTGCCCTTAAGATTTTTTCCTTCATTTCAACTTTGGTGAATCTGGCAATTATGTGTCTTGGAGTTGCTCTTCTCGAGGAGTATCTTTGTGGCGTTCTCTGTATTTCCTGGATTTGAATGTTGGCCTGCTCTACTAGGTTGGGGAAGTTCTCCTGGATGATATCCTGAAGAGTGTTTTCCAACTTGGTTCCATTTTCCCCCTCACTTTCAGGTACCCCAATCAGACGTAGATTTGGTCTTTTTACATAATCCCATACTTCTTGCAGGCTTTGTTCATTTCTTTTTCTTCTTTTTTCTTTTGGTTTCTCTTCTCGCTTCATTTCATTCATTTGATCCTCAATCGCTGACATTCTTTCTTCCAGATGATCGAGTCGGTTACTGAAGCTTGTGCATTTGTCACGTATTTCTCGTGCCATGGTTTTCGTCTCTTTCATTTCGTTTGTGAGCTTCTCTGCATTAATTACTCTAGCCATCAATTCTTCCACTTTTTTTTCAAGATTTTTAGTTTCTTTGCACTGGGTACGTAATTCCTCCTTTAGCTCTGAGAAATTTGATGGACTGAAGCCTTCTTCTCTCATCTCGTCGAAGTCATTCTCCATCCAGCTTTGATCCGTTGCTGGTGATGAGCTGCGCTCCTTTGCCGGGGGAGATGCGCTCTTATTTTTTGAATTTCCAGCTTTTCTGCCCTGCTTTTTCCCCATCTTTGTGGTTTTTTTTTTTTTTTTTTTTTTTTTTTTTGAGACGGAGTCTGGCTCTGCCGCCCAGGCTGGAGTGCAGTGGCCAGATCTCAGCTCACTGCAAGCTCCGCCTCCCGGGTTCACGCCATTCTCCTGCCTCAGCCTTCCGAGTAGCTGGGACTACAGGCGCCCGCCACCTCGCCCGGCTAGTTTTTTGTATTTTTTTAGTAGAGACGAGGTTTCACTGGGTTAGCCAGGATGGTCTCGATCTCCTGACTTGTGATCCGCCCGTCTCGGCCTCCCAAAGTGCTGGGATTACAGGCTTGAGCCACCGCGCCCGGCCTCATCTTTGTGGTTTTATATGCCTCTGGTCTTTGATGATGGTGATGTACTGATGGGGTTTTGGTGTAGGTGTCCTTCCTGTTTGATAGTTTTCCTTCTAACAGTCAGGATCCTCAGCTGTAGGTTGTAGCTGTAGGAGATTGCTTGAGGTCCACTCCAGACCCTGTTTGCCTGGGTATCAGCAGCAGAGGCTGCAGAAGATAGTATATTTCTGAACAGCGAGTGTACCTGTCTGATTCTTGCTTTGGAAGCTTCCTCTCAGGGGTGTACTCCACCCTGTGAGGTGTGGGGTGTCAGACTGCCCCTAGTGGGGGATGTCTCCCAGTTAGGCTACTCAGGGGTCAGGGACCCACTTGAGCAGGGAGTCTGTCCCTTCTCAGATCTCAACCTCCGTGTTGGGAGATCCACTGCTCTCTTCAAAGCTGTCAGACAGAGTCGTTTGCGTCTGCAGAGCTGCTGCGTTTGTTATTGTTTACTGTGCCCTGTCCCCAGAGGTGGAGTGTACAGAGACAGGCAGGTTTCCTTGAGCTGCTGTGAGCTCCACCCAGTTCGAGCTTCCCAGCAGCTTTGTTTACCTACTTAAGCCTCAGCAATGGCGGGCGCCCCTCCCCCAGTCTCGCTGCTGCCTTGCCGGTAGATCACAGACTGCTGTGCTAGCAATGAGGGAGGCTCCGTGGGTGTGGGACCCTCCTGGCCAGGTGTGGGATATGATCTCCTGGTGTGCCGGTTTGCTTAAAGTGCAGTATTGGGGTGGGAGTTACCCAATTTTCCAGGTGTTGTGTGTCTCAGTTCCCCTGGCTAGGAAAAGGGATTCCCTTCCCCCTTGCGCTTTCCAGGTGAGGCAATGCCTCGCCCTGCTTCAGCTCTTGCTGGTCGGGCTGCAGCAGCTGACCAGCACTGATCGTCTGGCACTCCCCAGTGAGATGAACCCAGTACCTCAGTTGAAAATGCAGAAATCACTGGTCTTCTGTGTCGCTCGCGCTGGGAGTTGGAGACTGGAGCTGTTCCTATTCGGCCATCTTGCTCCGCCTATCGGAAAGGTTTTTAAAAGGGATTACAAGGCTCAGTATTTTAAGGACATGGTAAAATGGAAACACTCATTGGCTGATGGTGAGAATGTAAATTCCTACAGGGATTTGGAGGGCAATTAAAAAATATGTATTAAAGTTCAAAAAGCCCATACCATTTTTTTCTGCAATTCCAATTTTAGAAATTTACCTCATGAGGACAATTGGATAGGTTCACAGATTTGTATGTTCAAGGATGTTCATCTTACTGTTTATAGTTTTTAAGAAGGAAACAATTTATATTTCAGCAATGATTTATAGAGTACCTACCCCTACTGGGCACTGTAGTAGGTACTGGGCTATAAAAGTTAACTAGAGATAGATGATCCCTGTCCTCATATACCTTACAGTTTAGGAAAGAAGAAAGTCGACTAAACATAATTGAGTGTGGTGCTGGTGGTATAGACTGTGGTTGGAGCACATAAGATGGGTGTTGAACCTTAACTTGGAGAGGCAGCGAAGGCTTTTTAGATGAACTGATATTTAAACTGGATGCTGAGCAGTGATTGGGTTAAATATATTTTGATGTATCATGTAATGGAATGAGATGCAGCTATTAGAAATAATAATATACACTTGGGAAAAAATCTACCATTGAGGAAAAAAATCAGCTACAAAAAAAATTGTATAACTTTATTTCTATAAAATTATGTTTCTGTATTTGTACAGATGTATATATGTGTGTGTGAATAAATATTCATACTAACATACATATACATATGTAAACATCTCCCTCTCTCCATCTCTCCCACTCTATAGACACACACAAAGACACAGAGAATCAGAAAGATCTAGAATGCATCAAAATATAACAGTGATTATGGTTGGTAGAATTTCAACAAATTTTCACTTTTGAAATGTAAATGTATTATTTTTATAATCAGAAAATATTGTAGCTATTTTAAAAAATTTAAAATAAAAGTAATACAGGTTTAGTGTAGGAAACTTGGATATTATAGAAAGGTTATCAAGAAGAAAATAAAAATGGCTAAAAAATTCCGTTTCCTAAATGACAGATAATTAATTTTAACATTTTGGTATATTTTCCTCCATTTTTTCTATGCACATGAATGTATTAACTATTTTCATAGTTACGTGTTTTTGTAGACTAGTTTGAAATTTAACATATTTAATGTTAAAATAATTCAAGCTTACATATGTGCATTCCATCACAGATTAAAACTTAATTCTGAAAATTACAGTTGATTATGCTTAATAGGGTTAAATTTCTTGATATATGTATTTGGGGAATATATTGACATCACATTAAACAATTTACTTTCCTCTGTTATTTTTATTTGGCATAGTTACATTGCTATTTATTACATCAGTAATAATTTTCTGCTGCTTGCTGGCATACATTTGAGTAGATTGGACTCATTAGGGTTAGACTGGGTAAAAGTTCATTTTTCATGAGCTCATGTGAATGACATTAGAACAATTCCAGCTATGATGGGAGTGTTAATTTGCTTCACCCTTTATTACATATTAATAATTCCCTGTGTAGTCAAGCTGTATAGGATTATGTGTTGTGTCATCTTTGCTATATTTCTTTGATAGGCTATATGGTACTGCTGTCCTTCATTCCCTTTTTACAAATAGCTACAAAAAACCAGAAGGATTAAGTCAGAATGTTGCCTGTCATTCATAGGCATATTAAATAACCAGGAGAGTTTTTCTTATACAGGAAACCAAAGAATGGAAACTGCTTTCATGAGTTAATTAATACATATAAAGTGCTTGGAATAGTGTCTGACATACTAAATGCTCAGTAAGAACAAACAGTTATCAGAATAGGTCTAGGAGTATCTTAGATCTATATTCAGATTTTTAAAATTTATTTTTATTTTTTTGAGATGGATTCTCTATCTGTTGTCCAGACTGGGGTGCATTGGTGTAATCTCAACTCACCGCGACCTCCATCTCCCGGGTTCAAGTGATTCTCCTGCTTCAGCCTCCTGAGTAGCTGGGATTACAGGTACCCACCATCATGCCCGGCTAAGTTTTGTATTTTTGTAGAGACAGGGTTTCACCATGTTGGCCAGGCTGGTCTTGAACTCCTGACCTTAGGTAATCCATCCACCTTGGCCTCCCAAAGTGCTGGGATTGCAGGCATGAACCACCATGCCTGGCCTGTATTCAGTTTTTTTATCATCACATATGTGATGTGAAGAGCAAGGTGATAGCAAGATATAGCATGGAAATAATGTTTTATGTTGATACTGAAGACCTGGAATAAATAGTTAAAGATAATGCGTAATTGGGATAAATAAACAGAACTGAACTGAGTTGTGTTTCACCTTATGGCATAGCCCTTAGTTGGTAACACTGTTTTCAAACTGAATTCCCTAGATAAAAAGAAAATGACTACTATTGACCCTTTTTTATAGGTACATGAAATCTGTTTGGTGAATATGAACCCTGTTTGTTCTGAGATTAAGCTGTATTCATGGGGTAAATCATAATCATAACTCAAAAAATAGCATTTCATTATGCAAACAACTCTCAATTGATTATGATGGGCCTATTGTCTTAGTTATAATTAAACTTGTCTGTCTATAACATGACCAGTGAATTCCATGCTTGGTGCTTCAATTATTTTAAGTAAATCTGTTTCTTAAAGTCATGTCAACAAAATGTATGTGCAAAATTAAACATAATACCTCATGTTGCACAGGCGATAAATCCTTTCCAAGTTTTTAGAAGAAATTGTGTCCATGGGGACAAATGGGATGCATTCAATATAAATACACGTTGTTTTATAGAGCAAAGATTTTGAAAAAGCTGAAGACATTGTTGTTCATTCAACCTAATCTAAGAAGCCAAGAAAATCTCAGAGAGGTAAAAAAAAAAAAAAAAAAAAGATGTTTTTCTGATATATGATTATTCCAATACTATCCAATTATGCTTTTCTTTTATTATTTTAAGCAAATACAGGCTAGCACTCTGTATTAGTGCATATTCACACTGCTCTAAAGAAATACCTGAGACCAGGTAATTTATAAAGGAAAGAGGTTTAATTGGCTCACAGTTCTGCATGGCTAGGGAGGCCTCAGGAACTTACAATCATGGCAGAAGGTGTAGGGGAACCAGGCACTTCTTCACAAGGCAGCAGGTGAGAGAAATGTAAGCAGGGGAAATGCCAGACACTTATGCAACCATCAGATCTCGTGAGAACACACTCCTCTCACGAGAACAGCATGGGGGAACTGCCCCCATGATCCAGTCACTTCTCTCCCTTGACATGTGGGGAGATTACAATTTGAGATGATGGTCAGGAAACAGAGACAAACCATATCACACTATAAAAAAGTCATGCCAAATTGTTTTTCTCACGTGTGTACTCTCTTAATCCTTCCTTTAGTTTTAGTGTTTTAGAAAACAAAATGGTATTAAATAAAGGTGGTTGGGATATTTCTATTTTCTTTGGTCTAATGAAGCAGTTCTTCCCTTTCATGTATTTTGTACATTGGTTAAAGGAATATTGATCCTTGAGTTCCTAATATGTGTATTTTTTGTGGAATATGTTTGAGATAGATAATTAATTTTCAATATAAATTAATGTATTTAATAACTGATCAAAAGTACTGATTGATAAGAACATATGTCTTTAATTTTAAAAAGAGAGAGATAAATGGACTATTAATGAATGACTTTTGTTCAGGAGGCAAACGCCTTTGAAAACATATGGTTCATGGGGCAGCAAGATTAGGAACTAGTACACTTCACCAGCAGACTTCAGTGATCCATTACATAGATATAGATTTCTGTCCCTAAAAGATTAGATGAATCTTTTCTGCTTCTGTGAAAATTTTTGTATGCTTGGGTAAATTGAATTTACAGTTGTTTTTTAGCTTCTAAAGGATGTGTACTATGTTTTGTAAACCAGCTATAAAGTAAAAAGCAGTATTGATTTTTAAACATTTTAAGATGTAAAGCATTTCAGAATATCCTAAGAATAAAGTACTCTATTACAAGTATTTTCATCATCTTTTGGCACCAGACATTTCTAAAAGTCAGTGTTTTCTGTGCTTATGACATTACCTTGAATTCACTGACATCCTTTTAGCCTGGAGGGATCTAACACTAGTAAATATCACAGCCATATAAATTCTTGTTACGATGACCTGAAATTCATGTGTGGGCATAGGCAGACTTCAACTTAACAGTGAATTTGCAACTTGGAAAAAGGAGTATAAATAAACATGATTTAAATTCAGTTCATCTTTTTTAGAGCATCTATTTTAAATAACAAATTGTAAACCTGAAGATGTAAAAATAGACACTATATTTACTCGAGTCTTTATGAATCATGTGCATGTTTTATAGCTTTCTTGTATATGCATAAATCAATTAAGATGACATTAAATTACCAAGCACTTCTAATTTACAGGAAAATATCACCAGAAAAGGCTTTCCAGGGTAGGAAAAAGTGCTGGGGGTGAGGATGCTGATGATGGGGTAGGAGTGGGGACTTTCAGAGTCAAGAGCCAAGGGCAGGGTATCTATCTTACACAGTAGTGCACTAGTTCCTAATCATTGCTGCTCCATGAACCCTATGTTTTCAAAGGTTTTTGCCTCCTGAACAAAAGTCATTCATTAATAGTCCATTTATCTCCCACTTTTGAAAATTTAAAATGTATCTTCCTATCAGCACTTTTGATCAGTTATTCTTTATAAATAAAAATACAATAAAAATAACCCATATTTCCATGCTGAGTGGATGTGATTCCAGCTGAAGCAAATACAATTTACATATTATTCTGGGTGGCTTTATCACAGGTAAATAAATGGTCTCATTAGACATTTGGAAATACTCAAAATTCAAAATCCTACTTATCCCCAATCCCCTTTTACTTCTTCAAGGAGCTCCAGAGGTGATAGCAGGGATGGAAAGTTTGTATTTAATCAGGTAAGAGTAGTTGTCAGTTCAGGGAATAAAATTTCTGTCAGCCAGAGGGTTTCCTCTGCACTGCCCTTAAGGTAGATGCTTACCTCAATGCTGCATGCATTTTCAGTAAGAAGATGTCAGGAGATCGAGATCATCCTGGCTAACACGGTGAAACCCTGTCTCTACTAAAAATATAAAAAATTAACTGGGCGTGGTGGCGGGTGCCTGTAGTCCCAGCTACTTGGGAGGCTGAGGCAGGAGAATGGCGTAAACCCGGGAGGCAGAGGTTGCAGTGAGCCGAGATTGCGCCACTGTACTCCAGCCTGGCGGACACAGTGAGACTCTATCTCAAAAAAAAAAAAAAAAAAAACTTAATTAAAAAAAGAAGAAAGGACAAGCTGAACATTACTGCAGTTGACCCTTTAACAATGTAGGGGTTAGGGGTGTCAACTCCCTGTGCAGTTAAAAATCCACATACAACTTTTGACTCCCCCAAAACTACTAATAGCCTACTGTCGACCATAAGCCTTACCAATAACATAGTTGATTAGCACATATTTTGTGTGTTATATGTATTCTTATATGTACATGTATGTTGTATGTAATGTGTATTCTTATACGTATGTTACAGTGTATTCTTAGCACAGAGTAAGTTAGAGAAAAGAAAATGCTATTGAGAAAATCATAAGGAAGAGAAAATATGTTTACCATTCGTTAAGTGGAAGTGGATCATCATAAAGGTCTTCATCCTTGTTGTCATCACGTTGAGTAGGCTGAGGAGGAGGGGAAGAGGAGGGGTTGGTCTTGTTGTCTCAGGAGTGGCGGAGGCAGAAGAAAATCCTTGTATAAGTGTACCCACACAATTCAAACTTGTGTTGTTTAGGGATCAACTGTACATTCTTTATGCTTTTCTCACCTTTCCACAAAGTACCAATTATCACCAATTTCCATCTGTTTTGTTTCAGCTCAGCCATCCCAAATATCCAAATTACTCACCAGGGCTAAACTACATTCATGATGCAGGGATAGCAGGAGAAAGGGGTTGAACTGGAAGCTGAATCTCGCTAGTCCACTGCAGGGCCTGCAACCGGGTGGATTGAAATAGGGCCAGCCTGCAGAGCAACAACCGAGAACGCTCCCCTAGTCAATTTCCTGGTAGATTTTAGTTTGGGAAACTTGGACACAAATTACCCTGGTGAGTAGTAATAAGGAGTAAGTGGTTACTGCTGAGTTGTTTTAATTTTCAACTTCAGTCACCAGGGTTTGAAACCATTCTACTTCAAGTTGCTGAGTATAACCCTTATATTCAGCTGAGGCTAAACAAATTTTAAACTCTTTATTTTGATAATTTTAGGCTTACAGAAGACTTGCAAAGATAGTACAGACAGTCCCCATATACCTTTTATCTGGCTTCCCATAATGTTAATATCTCACATAGCCATGTGAGATATTAATCAAAATTAAGAAATTAAGATTAGCTCAACAAAATACTATTGACTAAGTTATAGACTATTTAGATTTCCCCAGTATTTCCACACATGTCTTTCTCCTGTTCCAGGATTCAGGTTACATTCAGGTTAGGATACTGCACTGCCTTTAGTTGTCATGCCTCTTTAATCTCCTTCAGTCTGTGACAGTTTATCAGTTTTTCTTTGTCATTCATGACCTTGACACTTTAGAAGAGCAGTGGTTAGATGTTTTGTAGAGCGTCTTTCAGTTTGGTTTTGTCTGATGTTTTTTCATGATTAGACTGAGGTTATTGACTTTGGGTGCTGAATGTCACTATGTGTTATTACTGGTGATGCTGGGCTTGATCACTTGGTTAAGGTACTATCTGCCAGGTCTGTGCACTGTAAAGTTACCATTTCCGCTTTCCATACTTTCTCCTTTGGAAGTGAGTTATGAAGTTATGAAGTTCAGACCCTGGAGTTATTAAGTCCAATCCAGGGGTATTAAGCTTCACATTATTTTTTTAGAGCTGAATAATATTCCATTATACACACACACACACACACCACAGTTTCTTTATTCATTCATCTGTCAAGGGACATTTAAGTTGTTTCCATATCTTGGCTATTGTGGATAATGCTACAATGAACATACCATATCATATCATATCATATCATAATTCCTTTATTCATTCATCAGTGGATACTTAGATTGTTTCCATATCTTGGCTACCGTAAATAATGCTACAATGAACATGGGAGTGCAGATATCTTTAGAGGGTGGTGATTTCACTTTCTTTGGGTATAGACCCAGAAGAGGGATTGCTGGGTCATATATATAGTAGTTCTATTTTAAATTTCTTTAGGTGCTTCCATACTGTTTTCCACAATGGCTGTACCAGTCTACATCCCCACCAACAATGTACAAGAGTTTCCTTTTCTCCACACACTCACCAACATTTGCTATCTTTTGACTTGTTGATAATAGCCATGTGTGAGTTGGTATCTCATCGTGGTTTTGATTTGTATTTCCCTGATGATTAATAATGTTGAGCACATTTTCATATACCTGTTGGCCATTTTTATGTCTTCTTTGGAGAAATGGCTATTGAGAACTTTTGCCCATTTAAAAAATCAGGTTATGTGTTTCTTCACTATTGAGTTGTATGAGTTCTTTAAATTTTGGATAGTAACCCCTAGATATATGGTTTACAAATACTTTTTCCTAATCTATAAGCACCTGTTTCATTTTGTGGATTGTTTCCTTTGCTGTGCAGAAGCTTTTTAGTTTGATGTAATCGCATTAATTTATTTTTGCTTTTGTGGCCTGAGCTTCTGGTGTGATATCCAAAAACTAATTGCAAGGTCTTATATACAGGTCTTTTATCCATTTTGAGTTGATTTTTGTGTATAGTATTAGAGTCCAATTTCATTATTTTGCACGTGGAAATGCAAATTTCCAAGCACTATTCGTTGACAAGACTAATCTTTTATTATTGTGTCCTCCTAGTGTGCTTGTCAAAATTTAGTTGACCATAAATATGTTTGGATTTTTTTCTGGGCTGTCTATTGTATTCCGCTGGTCTATGTGTCTGTTTTTATGCCAGTACCATACTGTTTTGATTACTATAACTTTGTAATACAATTATGAAGCAGAAGTGTCATGCTTCCAACTTTGTTTTTCTTTCTCAAACTTGTTTCAGCTATTTGGGGTCTTTTATAGTTCAGTAAAAATTTTAGGATTTAAAAAAATTTTCTGTGAAGAATGTCATTGGGATTTCGATAGGGACTGCATTAAATCTGTATATTGCTTTGGGTAATATGGACATTTAAACAACAGTCGTTCTTCCCGTCCATAAGCACAAGATATCTTTCCGTTTATTTGTGTTTTCTTCAGTTTCTTTCATCAATGTTTTATAGTTTTCAGTGTACAGATCTTTCACCTCTTGGTTAAATTTATTCCTAAGTGTTTTAATTTTTTAATGCTATCATAAATTGGATAACTTTCTTGATTTCTTTTTCATTTATGTTGTTATTTGTGTATAAAATGCTACTGATTTTTGCATGTTGATTTTGTGTCCTGCAACTTTACTGAATTCGTTTATTAGTTGTAACAATTTTTTGGTGGGCTTCTTAAATATATACAATCATGTCATTTGCAGATGGAGATAATTTGACTTCTTCCTTTCTGATTCGGATGCCTTTCATTTCATTTTTTTTTTCTTTTTGTTTGTCTGATTGCTCTTGCTAGTACTTTCAGCATTATGTTGAATAGAAGTGGCGAGACTGGCTATCCTTGCCTTGTACTGGATCTTAGTGAAAAAGCTTTTAGTTCTCCCCCATTGATTTTAATGTTAGCTGTGGGTTTTTAAAAAACGGCCATTATTACATTGAAAAACTTTCCTTTTATACATAAACTTTTGAGAGTTTTTATCAAGAAAGGATGTTGGACTTTGTTGAGTGCTTTTTCTGAGTCATTTGAGATGATCATGTGGTTGTTATCTTTTATTCTGTTAATGTGATGTATCACATTTATTGGTTTGCATATGTTAAACCAGTCTTGCATGTCGGGGATAAATCCTACTTGATTATGATGTATAATCTTTTTGATGTTTGTTAGTTTTGGTTTACTAATGTTTTATTGAGGATTTTTACATCATTGTTAATCAGAGAAATTGGCCTGTAGTTTTCTTTTCTTATGATGATGTATTTGTCTGGCTTAGGCATCGGGGTGATGCTGGTCTCATAAAATGTATTTGGAAGTATTTCCTCTATCATTGTTCTTCAAAAGAACTTAAGAAGTATTGGTATTAACTCTTTGAATTTTTGGAAGAATTCATCTGTGAAGCCATCTGGTTCTGGGCTTTTCTTTTTGGGGAGGTTTTAAAATCACTCCGTCAATCTAATTATTTGTTATTGGTCTGTTTGGGCTTTCTATTTCAATCTTGGTAGGTTATATTTTTCTAGGATTTTTTCCATTTCCTCTAGATTGTCTAATTTGTTGGCATAAAAATGTTCATAATAGTCCCTTATAATCATTTTTCCCATGGAGGTATCTGTTGTTATTTCTTCACTTTAATTTTTGATTTGATTTATTTGAATATTTCCTTCGATAGAGTAGCCAAGGTTTTGTCAATTTTATTTTTTCAAGAAACCAACTCTTAGTTTTATCAGTTCTTTCTACAGTTTTTCTGTTCTCTATTTGGTTTATTTCTGTTCTGATTGGTATTATTTCTTTCCTCATGCTAACTTTATGTTTAGTTTATTTCTCTTTTTCTTATTCCTTGAGACATAATATTAAACTATTTATTGGAGAGATTTCTTCTTTTTTATTTATTATTATTATTATTATACTTTAAGTTCTAGGGTACATGTGCATAACGTGCAGGTTTGTTACGTATGTATACTTGTGCCATGTTGGTGTGCTGCACCCATCAACTTGTCAGCACCCATCAACTCATCCTTTACATCAGGTATAACTCCCAATACAACCCCTCCCCCCTTCCCCCTCCCCATGATAGGCCCCAGTGTATGATGTTCCCCTTCCCGAGTCCAAGTGATCTCATTATTCAGTTTCCACCTATGAGTGAGAACATGCGGTGTTTGGCATTTACTAGTATAAACTTTCCTTTTAGAACTGGCTTTGATGCATCCCATGGGTCTTGGTATATTGTGTTTCCATTGTCATTTGTCTCAAGCTATTTTTACATTTTCCTTTTGATTCCTTCTTTGACCCATTTGTTTTTCAGGAGTATGTTGCTTAATTTCCATGTGTTTGTAACTTTTCTAAGATTCCTCCTGTTACACAGTTTTAGTTTGATATCCTTGTGGTCTGAAATGATCCTAGATACAATTTCAATAATTTGTTGAGACTTGTTTTGTAGCCTAACTTATAGTCTATCCTGTGTAATGTTCCATGTGCACTATAGAAAAATGTGTATTTTGCTGCTATTGGATGGAATACTCTGTGTATGTCTATTAGATCCATTTGGTCAAAACTGTTCATTCAAGTCCAGTATTTCCATTTTAATTTGCTGTCTGGTTGATCTATCAATTGTTGAAAGTACAGTATTGAAGTCTGTAACTGTTATTGTATTGCTATCTATTTCTGTCTTCAGGTCCATTAATATTTGATTTATGTATTTAGGTGCTCCAATGTCGAATACATATGTATTTACAATGGTTGTGTCCTCTTGATGAATTGACTCCTTTATCATTAAATAATGACCTTCATTGTCTCCTGCAACAGTGTTTGACTTGAAGTCTATTTTATCAGATATAAGTATAGCTACCACTGCTGTCTTTGGGTTACTATTTGCATGGAATATCCTCCTCTATCCTTTCACCTTCACCTATGTGTGTCCTTAAAGCTTAAGTGGGTCTTTTGTAGGGAGCATACAGTTGGTTCTTTTTTTTTTTTTTTTTTTTAATCTAGTCATGCACTCTGTCTTTTGATTGGAGAATTTAATCCATTTATATTCAAGAGCATTATTTACTGGTAAGGACTTACTACTGCTATTTTGTTATGTGTGTTCTCATTGTTTTGTTGTTTGTTTCTTTCTTTCTTGTTGTCCATCTTTGTGATTTGATGATTTTTCTTTAATGCTAAACTTTGGCTCCTTTTTCTTTATCATTTGAATATGTACTGTAGATTTTTGTTTTGTGGTTTCCATAAGGCTTCCATAAAAACTTTTAAAGTTATAGTCTACTATTTTAAGCTGATAACAACCTAACTTCTGTCACATACAAAAAAATCTAGACTTTTTTACCCTTCCCCCTGCAATTTTGTGTTTTTGATGTCACAATTTATATCTTTTTAAACTGTATATTTCTTAACAACTTATTATAGCTTTATTTTTTTTATTTTTTATATTTTTTCGAGACAGAGTCTTGCTCTGTCACCCAGGCTGGAGTGCAGTGGTGTGATCTCGGCTCACTGCAACCTCTGCCTCTCATGTTCAAGTGATTCCTATGCCTCAGTCTCCCAAGTAGCCAGGACTACAGGCATCAGCCACCATGCCCAGCTAGTTTTTGTCTTTTTTAGTAGAGACGGGGTTTCACCATGTTGGCCAGGCTGGTCTCAAACTTCTGAGCTCAGGCAATCTGCCTGCCTTAGCTTACCAAAGTGCTAGGATTATAGGTGTGAGCCACCGTGCCCAGTTGCTTTAGTTATTATTTAATCATATTTACTTTTAACCTTCATACTAGAGATGTGTATGATTTACATACCACCATTACAGTATTCTGGATTTGACTATGTATTAACCTCTACAAGTGAGTGTTATACTTTCATATGTATTCACGATAGTAATTGTCATCCTTCATTTCTGCTTAAAGAACTCCTTCAAGCATTTCTTGTAAGACTATTCTTTCTTAAAAATAGCAGGCAGGTGCAATGGTAATACATTTCAAAACCTAATACTTTGGAAAAGGAAAAAAGGCATGTTTAAATCTCACCTCTAATGTCTTCCAATGAAGCACTCCTGACCACCATCAGATTTTATTTTTCTGGTCCTTGGTTTATCCTGTTTTGCTGAGCAAGCTAGGTTCTGAAAGATTCCTTACCAATTTCTTCATGGAGGTAGTTGGCCTAGCATCACAGAAGTTCATGAGTGCTCCTTACTGTATCTGATGTCTCCTTCCCTTCCATAGGAGAAGTTTTGCTTTATTAGGATCATATCAAATTCTCATGAATCTGTATATAGAAGATTTTACTTCTTGGCATCTATCACATAAAAAATGACTAGACCTTGGAGAACGCATATAAACTATTCTTGTTTTGGTTTCAGAAACATTGAAGGAATTTGTGATAATAGCAAAGCATTATAATAATTTTCCTTTAACCTTTCTATAAGCTATTATTTATTTATTTTCCTTATTTTTTTTTTTTTTTTGGAAGATTCAACTATGGCTAAGGAAGAATAGGTCATTTTTCAGTTTGCCAAGTACAGTGCAGCTCCAACTTTGCCAGACTGCAATCTATCAAAAGTAAGTAACACAAAAATGTTCCATTTAGGTCTTGGCAGTTCCCTAAAAAAGGCAGTGGCAGGTATTGAATAGAGTTTAACAAAACTTCAGAGACAAAAGAAGACACATTACAAATAAATATTGACCAAAAAGTATGTAATAATTTGGAGTTTGTTATTTGAACTCTATAATATAATGGTGAGTTTTCAAACCAGCCTGAAGGAAAGTAGAATTGAAACTAGAATGATGGGCTGAGCCTACTGGCTCATGCCTCTAATCCCAGCAATTTGGGATGCTGAGGCAGGAGGATTGCTTTTGTGCAGGGGTTGAAGACCAGCCTAGGTAAGATGGTGAAACTCTGTCTCTACAAAAAATACAAAAATTATTCAGGTGTGGTGGTGCATCCATGTAGTTCTAGCTACTTGGGAGGCTGGGGTGGATCACTTGTGCCTGGGAGGTTGAGGCTGCAGTGAGCAAGATTGCATTACTGCACTCCAACCTGAGTGATGGAGTGAGGCCCTATAAAAAAATTAAAAGAGGGAAAGAAAGAAGAAGGAAAGAAGGAAAGAAAGAGAGAAAGAGGAAGGAAGGAAGGAAGGAAGGAAGGAAGGAAGGAAGGAAGGAAGGAAGGAAGGAAGGAAGGAAGGATAATGACCAAACTTAATATAAGCAAAGTACCAAAACATAAAAAAGTTATTAGACTGCTATAATAATCCACTTATCTATCTAGAATGTGAAAAAATATGCAAAATGGGTTAGGTGAAGACCTTGTATTTTATGATAAATAAAATACAGTTAACATGTGTAATTTTGGGTCGTCTCAAATATTTTAAACAGATTCTAATGATTTTATGGTTTTTCACAGTGTAAACACCATCATCTCAGTGTAGAATACAAACAAAACAAAAGAGAAAACAAACTAAAAGCTACCTTTCTGAGCCTACCTTTTCTTTGTAAAGCATAATGATTCAGATTCTGACAATTAGATAGCTCTTCATGATATTTTGATTTGAAATCAATATATGTGGGGAAAAAGGAAGGACATGGGACATCAGTTTTTTCTGGTGCAGGTATTGGCAAAAATCACGCCATTCTTTGGTCAGATATGGTGCCTACCCCCGCCGCCCCCTTCCTAACTGTGGTGAAACATTGTGATTCTGAGGTCAGCCCAGCATCTTCACCAGAGTTGTTGCTGGAAGTTTGATCTAGAAACCATTGAACAAACCTTCCCAAAGATCTGTAAGCGACCTGCTACCTGCAGTAAATCCTTTTGTTCTTAGACCAATTGAAGTGAATTCTGTTGTCTGAAATTCAGAAATGTCTAACAAAGAATCTGTTGAGTATGTGACTCCCTTGGAAAAAGTTTAATAGTGTAGCGTTAACATGAAGTCTCATTTAAAAAATTGTGGATATCCAAAAGTTTTAGTGGAGAGTTACTTTTATTAAGCGTTAGTTCTTTCAATAAAAATTGACATTAATATTCATTCAAATCTACTGGTTTAAATGGAGCATAAAAACAAAAAATAAATCAATATATAAGTAGTTAGTGTTCATAGGTTTTTCTTAGATTTCAATATAAAATTTACATATAGTCACATGTTGCTTAATGAAGGGGTATGTTTTAAGAAATGTGTCATTAGGTGATTTTGTCATTGTGCAAACACATGGAGTGGACTCATACAAACCTAGATGATATAGCCTACCACATCCCTAGGCTATATGATATAGCTTATTGCTTCTGGGCTATAAACCTGAATAGCATGTTACTGTACTGAATACTGTAGGCAGTCATAACACAATGTTATTATTTGTGTATCTAAACATATGGAAACATAGACAAGATACAGTAAAAATACAGTTTAAAAGATTAAAAATGGCACACCTGTATAGGGCACTTACTATGAATGGAGCTTACAGAACTGGAAGTTGCTCTGGGTGAGTCACTGAATGAGTAGTGAGTGAATGTGAAGGCCTAGGACATTACTGTACACTGCTTTAGACTTTATAAACACTGTAAACTTAGGCTACATTACATTTATATAAATTGTTTTCCTTCTTTATATTTTTTAGAGACGGGATATTGCGGTGTTACCCAGGCTGAAGTATAGTGGCAGTAGCTTTCTTCAGCCTCAAACTCCTGGACCCAAGGCATCTTCCCACCTCAGCCTCTTGAGTAGCTAGGACTTCAGGCATGTCCCACCACACTCAGCTAGGCTTTTTTTTTTTTTTTTCCTTCCTTCCTTCCTTCCTTCCTTCCTTCCTTCCTTCCTTCCTTCCTTCCTTCCTTCCTTCCTTCCTTCCTTCCTTCTTTCCTTTGAGACAAGGTCTTGCTGTGTTGCCCAGGCTGCTCTAGAACTTCTGGCAATCCTCCCACCTCAGCCTCCTGAGTAGCTGGGATGATAGGCATGAGCCACTGTGCCAGACTCTTTCTTCAATAATAAATTACCCTTAGCTTGCTGTAACGTTTTTACTTTATACACTTTTTAATTTTTAAACTTTTAAACTCTTTTGTAATAACACTTAACTTAAAATACAAATACTTGTACAACCGTACAAACTTATTTTCTTTCTTTCTGTTCCTTTGTTTAAGCTTTTTGTTTCTATTTAATCTTTTTAAAACTTTTTGAACTTTTTGTTAAAAATGAAGACAAAAACATGCACATTAGCTTAGGCGTACATGGGGTCAGAATCATCAATATCACTGTCTTCCACCTCTGCATCTTGCCCCACTGAAGGGTCTTCAGGAACAACAATAGGTATGGAGCTACCATTTTCTATAATAACAATGCCTTTTCTGAAATACCTCCTGAAAACCCTGCCTGAGGCGTTTTACAGTTAACTTTTTAAAATATAAGCAGAAGGAATGCACTCTAAAATAGCAATAAAATGTATAGTATAGTAAATACTAAACAATGGGAATTTTTTACCTCCATTATAATCTTATGGGACCACCATTGTATATGTATGTGGTCCATCATTGATTGACATGTCATTATGTAGCACATGACTGTATATAGCCATATGCATGTTGATGTAGACATTTTTCTTTCTGAATGTGAATATATTAAATCTTTCTTTTTCTGTTCTTAAACATATTCTGATGTCTGTATTTGTTAGGTTGGAGCAGTTGTGTCTATAGGCTTAATGAGAAAAAATTCTCAAGGCAGACAGTGACTCCGTTCGCAAATGTTTCAAATCCTCTGAAAGTGTAAAATTAAGTGTTTTAAGCCCGACAAACATATTTAGTATTGACATTTCTTCAAATCATTCAAGTAGCCTGTTGAGAAATCATTCTTGGGTTACCATATAATACAAAAGGAGAGTACAGGTCCATGTGAATATTTTATGGTTTATTGTATGTCAATTTAATGCTGCAGAAGAAATGGACAGCCCTGGAATCCTTGTGCCAATGAGATCTAGATGAGGCTGGTGATCCAATTAGTGTAATGGGTATCTGGCAGCCAAATGGCACACTTCAAAGCCTGGCTGAGAATGACTGGCTCTCATCCATACTTTTGCAATACAAGGGAGAGGAAACAGGATGTGGAATCCTCCTACTTTTTCTGTGATGCTTTAAACCCAACTGAGTCTTCAAAACCCGGATTTTTCTGTTGGAAAAAATATCATCCACATGTCAGTTCTTCCCTCTGTAACCTTTCCTTTCTACATGCCCTCTTCTCCTTCCTTTTCTATCACATCTTATTGGCCTCCTTCTCATGATTGCACAGTGGTCCAAAGGACTATTCTTTTCTTCTTAGTTCATAAAAAACAATCACTATTTTAAGGATATTTACATGATGTGGCAGTGACTTCAGTAATTTTTAATAATTTTTCCAAGTCTATGGACTTCAAGTAGTGGTTTTTTAAAAATTGGAATCTGTTAACATTCACAGTGGAAAGTCAGTAGTCTCCACATTTTAATCTTTTGATCCTCTTTCCAAAGGCAGTGAAAATAGCATGGTAAAATTTCCTCCTTGCATCTTTTTCCTTTGGAACTAGAATCATAGTTCTTTAAGTAACCGTATAGCCTTTTAAAACAATTGTATTCATTTTCATTGTTATGCCCTGTATGCTGAGATACAGTCCACCATGGGCCTCTTTGGCTCCTACACAACTTGCTGCGTTTGCCAACATCCCAGGGCTTTGAATGTTGTCCCTGGGCCACTTCTCAGGATTGCTTATGTACCTGGTAATTCTGAGATGATGGTGCATTGCAGTTTTTACACCGCACCTGGGCTTTTTCCAGACAAAGAATAGGCTTGCTTAACAACAACACATTCCCTAAGCTTGGGTTCCTCTCCTGTGACTCACCCCACTGTATTTGCGAGCTCTACTGGGTCTTCCATATTGCCCTACGGGATTTGGGACTTGAGAAACTGTTGCAACCACGCTGGTAAATCTCATTACTGTTCTGCTGCAGCTAAGAATGTCCTTTGTCTCTAGCTCAGGGGTCTAGTGCCTTCAGTCAGCATTAACAGAAGTGTGGCAGGCTAACTTGTTAGCTTTCGTATTTATTTTGGTGGGAGTTTTCCTGCTTCTAAGTTTCCTTCATACCATCAAACATAGTGAAATAGGGCAAAATCCCAATACTTTATGTGTAAAGAATTCAAGTCATTGTTATATGTTCTGTTTTCTCCTAAAACATTTTTGAGAAGTATATAGATACAGGTTTTTTCCATTTTATAAGTGAAGAATTGGAAGTGGAGGATAAGTGATTTTTCTCAAGATTATTTTCTTTCTTTTTGAGACAGAGTCTCATTCTGTCACCCAGGCTGGAGGGCAGTGGTGTGATCTTGGACCCTTGCAGCCTCGACCTTCCAGGCTCAAGTGGTCTTCCCACCTCAGCCTCCCGAGTGACTGGGACTACAGGTATTTGCCACCCTACTCGGCTAATTTGTGTATTTTTTATAGAGACGGTCTCACTATGTGCCCAGACTGGTCTCTAACTCCTGGGCTAAAGCGATTCTCCTGCCTCGGCCTCCCAAAGTGCTGGGGTTACAGGTGTGAGCCACCATGCCTGACCTTCTCAGAATCATTTAGTTAATTCGTAGCAGGTCAAGTGCTAGATTTTAGGCCTTCTCACTGATAACACAGAAATGGTAGTATCTTTACTATATAATATTGCCATCTTTTTTCTCACTAACATTTCTCTTTGCTTAATTTGGAATAAAGAAATTATAATTGCTATTCTAGGAAGAAAGGATTCTGGCTAGTGCTATTACTAACTGAAAATCTGAAATTATGCAGAGTTCCCAGTATTTCAATATTTCAACATGATTTGTTCCAGTCTTCACACAAAAATAATACTCATATAAGAAAAATAAAATGATATCAATAATGTTCATTCTTAGCCTCAAACACAGCATTTCTCACAGTATGGTCCTCATCAAAATAATCTGGAGAGCCTTTTAGGAATACAGATTCCTGGGCTCCACCCCAGAGCTACCTAATCAGAATATCCAAGGTGCAAAGGAATCCTGTGTGGTTTTTTTTCAAATGTCCGAGGTGACTTTTAATGCCTATTGTAGTTTGGCATGCATTACTGCCAGGGATAGGTTATTCTTATAAACCAAGGGTGAGAAAATGACCATCCTCTGGCTAAATACCTACAAATAGGAGAACTGGCAGATATACAAACTGTTGCTGAATATAGTACTTAAAAAAAAGTCTTGATAAAAGGTGTGCAAACCAACACCAAATTTATCCTCTAGAAAATCAAAAATCTTGCCTTACATCATGAATTCAGCAGTAACAATTAAAAAACGTGCCTGTATTTTGTGAAATTGCAGGACTCATCTAAGAAATGTGTGTGGAGACCTTCTATTCTGTGGTTTTGCAACACCTCCTTTTGTCTATTCATAAATGCACTCAATTTATGTACATGGAGTCCCTGCTTTCTGGGCCAAGCACCATTCTAGGTACGGTGCTGCAGTAGTGGATAAGGTAGCTGAAATCCTTGCCTTCAAGGTCTATACCAGAAGAGGATGATACTTGCTTCTTAACAAAATGTAAATTTCTTTACATATGAAGATGAAAGGGTTTTGTGTTTTGTTTGTCACCAATGACTTCATCTTAGCCATTTCACATGCTAAATGTTTTTGATATTCTTTCTCTCCAGGTATGAAGCTGAAAGTCTGGTTCTAAAACAAGGACACATACCACTTGAGTGCTACTGGATTCTTGCTGGACGTTTAAAGGTCATCTCAAGCAATACAAGCACAAACAAAAATTCCAACTCTGACATTTTAAGTGAGTTTGAAGAGGTGACTTCATAGGGATAAATATTATCTCAATCTCTCAGTCTCTCATCATCATTAAATTATGTAATCTGTATGATATTGCATTAAAATAATTAACATAATGTGCTATAGTATTGTCCTTAAGTATCAAATGTCTCAGTAATTGAAATACTTAGAATAAAAGCACATTTTTACTTAGTAATGTAGAGCCAATATATAACCTAATATGTAGTTTGTCAACATATAGGACATACAATAAGAGTCACAAGTTATTATATGAAAGATTGACCAGCTAAATGAATGACTTGTAAACCATGTAGCCTTGGAGGTAGGGTGGCATTCACAAATAAAATCATTATACCCAAATAGTTATTGATTCAAGGAGCTCTTTTTGATTCTTTACAAAAATTCTATTCTTGTAAAAGATTTTACATAAAAAGGACAAGATTTAGGCTAATAAAGCAGTTTGTATATAAATAATAAAACATTTCATTTCTATATTGAGTCATGGTCAGATAGGATTTGGTGATCCTCAAATCCAAACACCTCTAAGTAACAAGGTCTTGAGAGATGGGAGCATTTGCTGGGGTTGATTTTGAAAGTGCCAATTAAGGTGAGACACAGGATTAGAAACAATGCTAAAGGGTCTGGACTTAACACTACAGGCAGTAGAGCTCACTAAAGGTTTTTGAGCAGGGAGGAAATGGATCAGTTAACTTCTAAATAAATGACTGTGGTGATGTGGGGGTGCTATTAGCAAAGGGAAGACAAAATAGAATTGGAGAGTAGTTGGGAAACTCATCAGTGGACCCTGAACCAAGCCACTAGCCATCAAGATACCAAATAGGAAATGGATTACAGATATTTTATTGGTAACAAATTCAATGTGAAGGGAAAAGGAGAAAACAAATCATGTATTTCTAGCAATTAAAAAAAAAATCAAACCTAGCTGGGTGCAGTGGCTCATGCCTGTAATCCCAGCACTTTGGGAGGCCGAGGCGGGCGGATCACCTGAGGTCAGAAGTTCGAGACCAGCCTGGCCAACATGATGAAATCCCATCTCCACTAAAAATATAAAAATTAGCTGGGTGTGGTGGAATGTGTCTGTAATCCCAGCTACTCGAGAGAGCCGGCCAGCCTGTGACAGGGCAGACATTATAGTGCTGGAGGCGCTCAGGAGGCCCCCTTAGGACTTTCTGATCCTCTGTGGACTCCAAGGTCCTGCCCAGGATCAGCAATTGTTAGTATGAGATGGAGCCACAGCGGTTAGCTAAACACACCTTTTGACTTTACTCCTTCAAAATGGAGAGCCAGAGCAGTTAACCAAATCGCTCCTGTTTACACAGCTGATGAGTGGCAGAAATAAGAGCAGAATACTGATTTTACTGCTTGTTCACTCCATTGTGGTGCTTCAATTGTGTGACAGCAAATCAAGCTATTGGTTTTTCAACTAAAGGAAAGGAACTTGGAGATCATCTAGACTGGTGTTTCTCAACTTTAACTTTGAAGTCACAGCACGCTCCTTTCTCTAAGATACCCTTACCCTGGGTCTTTATTGCCACGTCTTTTTCAATTTTATTTATTTATTTACTTATTATTATTATTTTTTTAGAGACAGGGTCTTGCTGTGTTTCCCAGGCTGGAGTGCAGTGGTGCAATCGTAGCTTACTGCAGCCTTCCACTCCTGGAATCAAGCCATCTTCCACCTTAGCCTCCCAAGTAGCTGACTACAGGCACCTGCCACCATGCTTGGATTTTGTTTGTTTGTTTGTTTGTTCAATTTGTGAGACAGAGTCTTGCTGTGTCACCCAGGCTGGAGTGCCGCGGTGCAATCTCGGCTCACTGCAACCTCTGCCTCAGGGGTTCAAACAATTCTCCAGCCTCAGCCTCCCAAGTACCTGGGATTACAGGTACGTGCCACCATACCACTACTTTTTGTATTTTTAGTAGAGACAGGGTTTTACCATGTTGGCCAAGCTGGTCTTGAACTCCTGACCTCAGGTGATCAGCCCACCTCTACCTCCCAAAGTGCTGGGATTACAGGAGCAAGCCACCACACTCGCTATTTCAAAAAATTGTTTTATAGAGACGGAGTTTCATTGTGCCACCTGGGTTGGTCTCGAACTCCTGGCCTAAAGTAATCCTCCTGCCTCAGCCTCCCAACAATTTTATAAACATAAAAAGTGTTATAATTTTGTGTACGGTCACACTAACACTATCCCCCCTCACTGAGCATCATGGATCTCTGTTAGCTTCTCCCTCAGGCCTGTCATCTTCAGAACAATCACACCCTTTCCTCAGTAACAGAGTGCTGACGGTAGGTAGGATACAGCATTATGTGTTCTTACAGATCATGCTTCTGTTTTAACACATGAGGCATTGCATAGTAAAGAATCATTCAACCTGATGTTCTGTTTTAGCACAATAGTTTGCCCAAACTAGTTCTGCCAAGGCTGATGAATTATTTGAAAGTAAAGTCCAAATAGTTGATATTTCTTAATTCTGTAAGCTCAAAATTTATTTTTTAAAAATTATTTGCTTAAAATAATACATACTTATAATTCCAGTTTCCCAGAGTTTATTGTAAGAATAATGAGAGATGAAATAATTCTAGAAGAGAGGCATTTATTTTTATTTTGCAGGAAATCTGCCTTTCAACTAATGCCAATCTACTTACTTCAATTTTATGAGAAACAGATGTAAAACAACTGGTAGTAAGTAAAGAGGTAAATATCTGATAATATTCCTAAAATCATCTAATATTTTGAGAAAACCTTTTTGGGAAACCTTGATAAATGTCAAAGCCCAAAATAGTTACATTGAGAATGAATACTAACAAAAATTTAGTCTATGGCAAAAATAGTGTTAGATCTTGATGCTTTGTGCTGGTAGATCAGTAATCTTAGTTTGATAACAGATTGCCACAGACCATAAGATGTTTTCAGTATAGTCCATGTAAATCTGTTTGATTAGTACCTGGCAGAACAAAACTGAACAAATTGTATTATTACTATTAGTTGTTGTTGTTAATTATAATAAGGAATAATGACGCTGTTGACGGCAAACATGTTTGTCAAATTAAAAAAATTGTCAAGTGACTATAAGTGCTGTGTTGTTTAGGGAAATGGTTGACTGGTTCATTGGTGGGTTTATAATTTGAAGTTAAAATACCTCTTCCCAGGCCCATGTTATGATGCTGCTGGAACACTTAATGAGGCAGGAGCTGTGTGTGACTCTGTTGTTTGACAATCACAATGGTTTTTGTTGCGCAAACCTGTGTCAAGTGGGAAAGCAGAGTTTTTCACTTTTATTATTTTTGGGGAGTAATTACAAGTGTTTAACAATTTTTACCGCAGGCTCAGGAGGGTACTATAATTCCCTTTTTATTCAAAAAATTTATCAGATAAATGTTGTGAGACATGCAGCCTTAGTTTGAGGGTAATGGTGATCTAACAGCACCTACTCTAAGGTGTTTTTCTATTACTCATGAGAAATGGCTTTCTGAAGCTATTTAGGCCATGCATTCCTCCCCTGCCTTATAAACCTTGATGTGCCAGGTACTGCAGTGATTGCTTAGTTGATCCCTTGGGAAACTGAAGTGAAAGCATTGATTAGACTCCTTTGGGCTGAGAGCCCTGTTCAGCTATTTAACTGGCAGGAAAGTCTTTGTGTTTTTCATTAGGGAACCTAGTAGCAGCAGAATCTTGCCTGGAGATATTTATTAGTATTAGTGTGGTCATAAGCACTGTCTACTCTCTACTCTCAGTAGGCCATTGTGAAAGCCCAGGAATGTGCTTGAATCTATATTTGATTTGAATGTTTCAAGTGGATACCTTTGTCGATACTTACCAGATAAAGCTCATGAGATTTTCTGTATGTAAATCATTCTGTGACATGCTCCTCAAATTCAGAGCAGAATATACAGTAATCTGATTTGAAAATGTCATGAGAAATTTCTGGAATATTGTAGTATCTATGAATATCAACTTAATAGATGCATCCTATGTTCTTCTTTACTGAACCAGTGCTATAAGAACTTGCTGGACTGCGACTATTATGGCCAGAGTAAGCGTCATATACTCAAATGTCCTATGAAAAAAAAATCAGAAATACAGTGATATATAGGATGTGGTTTTCTTTTTAAATATTATATTTGATTTATTATTTATGGACAGAAAGGAAAGGTGAGCTCCATTAACCCAGTGACCTTTATTTTTCCCCAAGCAGGGTAATTGCATTCTAATGGAAGTAGAGGGACAGTAGGTATTGTAAACACAACTCCCTAAACCCTGGGCTGCTCGCTTCAGCCTCTGAAAGTGTCCAGTGAGTTTTAGAATAAATTTATAAGCAACTCAAATTGTTTACCAAACAAAATAGGAAGAAATGCTGCGAGTCTGTTAGCATCAGGAAAATCTAATAATGTTTCTGGTGTTAATCTAATATTTTCTTTTTACATTTCATGTCATACACTTTGTGTGAAAATCACGGAACCAAGGGCTCCCTCTCAGGCTGCTCTTCGCAGACCTTCTGTGTTTTCTGATCTGATCACGTCATCTGGTTCTAATTTTGAGACCAACCAGAAGGATGGAGCCCTCAGTTCTGCCATAGGCCCTTGGTGTTCTGAGGTCACCGAGGTAATCCGGGGGGAGACTGTCAGTGATTCTCAAATGCACCACTGAGTTTCTCTGACTGGTCTTCACCAAACAGGTAAAATGAGAATGATATGGACAGTGTATGTGTATATTTTTCACAAAACTGAATTTATTCACATTTTTAAAGCAAGGTCCTTTAGTTTTTAGATTATGCTCTGTGTGTGTGTGTGTGTGTGTGTGTGTGTGTAAATATATTTCAGTGCTTACATTTATTTATTTATTTATTTATGTTTTATGAGACAGAGTCTCCCTCTGTTGCCCGGGCTGGAGTGCAATGGCATGATCTTGACTCACTGCAACCTCCACCTCCTGTGTTCAAGTGATTCTCCTGCCTCAGCCTCCTAAGTAGGTGGGATTACAGGCACCCATCACCATGCCCAGCTGATTTTTTTGTATTTTCAGTAGAGACCGGGTTTCACCATGTTGGCCAGGCTGGTCTCTAACTCCTGACCTCAGGTGATCCACCCAACTCGGCCTCCCAAAATGCTGGGATTACAGGCGTGAGTCACCAAGCCCGGCCAAGGTCATTTATTTTGTGAGGAGCTGTGTTGATGCTCTTGGTAGCTTTTCTTTCTTTCTTTCCTTCTTTCTTTCTTTCTTTCTTTCTTTCTTTCTTTCTTTCTTTCTTTCTTTCTTTCTTTCTTTCTTTCTTTCCTTCCTTCCTTCCTTCCTTCCTTCCTTCCTTCCTTCCTTCCTTCCTTCCTTCCTTCCTTCCTCCCTCCCTTCCCCCCTTCCCTCCCTTCCCTCCCTTCCCTCCCTTCCCTCCCTTCCCTCCCTTCCCTTCCTTCCTTCCTTCCTTCCTTCCTTCCTTCCTTCCTTCCTTCCTTCCTTCCTTCCTTCCTTCCTTCCTCTCTCTCTCTCTTTCTCTCTTTCTTTCTTTCTTCTTTTTTTTATACTTTAAGTTCTGGGATACATGTGCAGAACGTGCAGGTTTGTTACATAGGTATACACGTGCCATGGTGGTTTGCTGCACCCATCAACCTGCCATCTACATTAGGCATTTGTCCTAATGCTCTCCCTCCCCTAGCCCCCCACCTCCTGACAGGCCCCATGTATGTGATGTTCCCCTCCCTGTATCCATGTGTTCTCATTGTTTAACTCCCACTTCTGAGTGAGAACATGTGGTGTTTGGTTTTCTGTTCAGTTTTCTGCATATGGCTAGCCAGTTTTCCCAACCCTGGTAGTTATTTTAATGCTGTTACTTGGCACGTACAAACAAAAAAGAGGTTGTCAATTGTACATAATATTCTTCAACACCCACCATTTAAAAAATATTTAATTGATCTGGGAAATCTTCAAATCTGGAAACTGGTACACTTTGTTAACCTGTTTTGTCTTTATGGGGACTCAGATCTCAGTGACAACAAATGCTTTCTCTATGCTGCTGGTTTGCTATTATCTGTGCCACACTGTCTATCAGAACAGTATTGTCCAGTATCAGGGAAAACCCACCCCCAATATTCAATGTGGGTCCTTTTCTATATTTCCTAAGTGTTGGCTGGTCTGAGAAATAAAGGGAAAGAGTACAAAAGAGGGAAAATTTAAAGCTGGGTGTCCGGGGGAGACATCACATGTTGTCAAGTTCCGTGATGCCCCACAAGCCACAAAACCAGCAAGTTTTTATTAGTGATTTTCAAAAGAGGAGGGAGTGTACAAATAGGGTATGGGTCTCAGAGATCACATGCTTCACAAGGTAATAAAATATAGCAAGGCAAATGGAGGCAGGGCGAGATCACAGGACCGGGCTGAAATTAAAATTGCTAATGAAGTTTCAGGCATGCATTGTCATTGATAACATCTTATCAGGGGACAGGGTTTGAGAGCAGACAACTGGTCTGACCAAAATTTATTAGGCAGGAATTTCCTCATCCTAATAGGCCTGGGAGTGCTACCGGACACTGGGGCTTATTTCATCCCTTATGTACAACCATAAATGACAGACGTTCCCAAAGCGGCCATTTCAGAGGCCTCCCCTTAGGAACGCATTCTCTTTCTCAGGGATGTTCCTTGCTAAGAAAAAGAACTCAGCCATATTTTGCCTGTTTAGTTTTGAAAGAAGAGATATATGGCTCTGTTCCGCCCTGCCCACAGGCAGCCAGACTTTAAGGTTATCTCCCTTGTTCCCTGAAAATCACTGTTACCCTGTGCTTAAGGTGCCCAGATTTCATATTGTTCAAACACACATTCTCTACAAACAATTTGTGCAGTTAACGCAATCATCACAGGGTCCTGAGGTGACATTCATCCTCAGCTTACAAAGATGACAGGTTTAAGAGATTAAAGTAAAGACAGGCATAGGAAATCACAAGAGTATTGATTGGGGAAGTGATAAGTGTCCATGAAATCTTCACAATTTATGTTCAGAGATTGCAGTAAAGACAGGTGTAAGAAACTATAAAAGTATTAATTTGGGGAACTAATAAATGTCCATGAAATCTTCACAATTGATGTTCTTCTGCTGTGGCTTCAGCTGGACCCTCTGTTCGGGGTCCCTGACTTCCCACAACAGTCCAGTCTTTAAAAGCATGGGCCTTGAACCCAGGCTACCAGGGTTCAAATTTCAGTGCAGCCACAGTGAACATGGGGCCACTTATTTCACCTTCTGAGCCTCAGTTTCCCATCCATAAAAACAGCAACAACACCACCAATTGATAGAGTGTTAACAGTGACCATTAAGTGAGCTAATACAGATGAAATGTTTACAACAGAGCCTGGCATATAAGATATATATTGATATATATGAGTTTTGCAATTGATTATATTTTCCTTCTTTGCTTTGGTAAGAGGACATTTATATCCTGATTTGTGCACATCAAGCCCAAGATTGCCTGGGACACAATTCAGTGAAATACTGTAGCTAGCTTTCTATTTCCCTATCTATATTCTCCCCTCTCTCTCACTCTAAACTGTTTATTTTCCCCATTGTATTATGTGTATTTTTAATGAATCCAACAAATACTAGGGATTGGGGTAAAATACAATTAAATTAAATTAACTTTAAAAGTTTCATCTCCTGCATCAAGCCTTCCATATATTCAGGCCAGAGTGACTTCACCATCCCCTGACATCAGAGCTACTTTGATTATACAACTCACTCAGTCATCTGTAGGCTCTTTGAATATTACAGCGAGAAATGTAAGTGAAGTGGCTATGGTCGTGAGACACCATGGGACCCCAGGGAATGGCTGCTAGGGTGGAGGCCTTTAATAAAACCAAGACCAAGTAGGAAAAGATTATAGAAATGAACACAGCTGTAACTCATAGTATCCACCACTGCCATTTATGGAACTCTTATTTTAAAAAAAACCAAACTGAGTTCTTCTAAGTATTTTACTTGTATTATCTCATTTAATTCTCTCAATAACCCTATTAGCTACTTTTCTTTTTATCTTTCATAGATGAAGGAAAGGAAGCTAAGAGATGTTAAACAAATTGTACAAGGTTCACAAGATTAATAAGTGGTGGAACTGGGACTCACCCAGAGTACATCCAGAGTAGCTGACCAAAGCTTCTACTCATAACTACTGTGGTTTCCTGTCAAGTTACTCCCAGCGAGCGATGCAATGAAAACTATAGACCGCCCCATAAAGTTCCTAAAGATGACACTGGCAAGCTTGGAGAAATGGTTGTGAGACTTCCAGGATAATAAAATAAAATAAAATAAAATAAATAAAATTAAATTTAAAAAACGTACCTTTATTCACTTGTGCCAAGTGCCAAGTGGCCCGTCGGACAAATACGCCACTAGGACACTGTGCAAACCTAGGATTGTAGCCTGATTCACCATATTATTATTATTATTATTTACACTGAGACAAGGTCTCACTCTAACACCCAGGCTGAAGTGCAATGGCACAGTCATGGTTCACTGCAGGCTGTATCTCCCACACTCAAGCCATCCTCCCACCTCAGCCTCCCAAGTAGCTGGGACTACAGGCACATGCCACTACAATAGACTAACTTTTGTATTTTTTGTAGAGATGGGGTTTCACCATGTTACCTAGGCTGGTCTTGAACCCCTGGACTCAAGGGATTTGCCCACTTTGGCCTCCCAAAGTGCTGGTATTACAGGCCTGAGCCACCTGGCCCTGACTCACTGTCTTAATCAAAGACTCATACGCTCTGTGCTTACTATCTGGTTCCATAGTGGGTAGAAGCATTTACTTACAATTGTATATGCTTAAAATTTTTCCATAATAAAAGCTGGGGCTGGGTACTGAGAAGTAAGCAGTTGGCACTTCTATGTCATCTGGCACTTGGCAGCCAAGCTCCTCTCCTGAGCAGTCAGGGAAACCTCAGCAGTGGAAGTTCATCTTAGGACATTAGCAAACCTCAGATGTCAACAACTGCCTGTATTTTGGAAAGCAGCTTCATGCTGGTGCATCTAGAACCATGGTGTGTGCTCCGCTATAGCCAGGCAGTGGAGCAGCTTCAGCAGTGTCTGCCTTTGTGGGAAAACAAATACTGTGGCAGAGACTGAGTGACCACGGGAAACTTGAAGTCCTAGTTTTGTATTTTGAACACATGCATTACAGGTCCTATCTAAAACTGAGTGAGTGGCTATCAGCAGTACTGGTGTGGTTGCCTAAGAAAGTTACAGTGGCCATTACAATTCACAATTTTCTCTTCCTGGTTTTGTTTTGTTTTGTTTGTTGTTTGTTTGCTCAGAAACTTGATACATCAAAACCATTTTAGGTTTTAATGGATCTAGAGTACTAGAAAAAAGAGTTCTAAGCACTGAGAAATAAATGTCCCTCTGAGAGTGGTGATTAAGTCTGTTCAGGAGTATGTTGCTGATTGTTCATCTGAGGTCCAGATTTTACAAAAGCTTGTCCCTGAGTTCTTAGGATATTGAGTGATCTTTGGATGTGTGTCATCCAGTTATTCACAGTACACTTCTGGTTTCGTCTCTATTTTGAGCTTGTTCAGTAGGAATAACTCATTTCATTATGAGCAACTTATTCAAGAAGCCAGAAAGCAATGTGGTGTAGTAAACAGGGTTTTGTAGTCAGAGAGAGCTAAATTCTAGTCCTTACTCTGCTGCTTAATTGCTGTGTGACTTTGGGTAAATGATTTAGCCTCTCTGATCCTCATTTAGTGGGTGTAAAATTAATTCAAGATGCGGGCTAAGATAGGGAGAAGCATGAGAGGTATCAGGTGGTGAGGGGGAAAATAACCCAGTTTAGGCCGTGGTTCTCTGCCTCCACTGTTGAATAAGATCCCATAGAGACTTTTTTTGTTGTTGTTGTTGTTTTAAACAAACGAACAATGCCCTGGTCACAGACCAATTAAATCAATTTCTGGAAGTGTAGCCAGTGCTGCCCCAGGTGATTCTAACGCGGAGCCAGGTCTGAGGAACACTGGTTCTGGCACTGATCAGGGATGTTGATCAAAGGAAGCTGAAGTCTTGAACTGAACTTGGCCGGTTGCACCAGAGTTGGCTAATGTGAGGAGGAAGGAACCACATATACAGGAAAAGCTCTGTGTGTGTGTGTGTGTGTGTGTGTGTGTGTGTGTGTGTGTAGAGCTGGAGGGACAAAAGAATGTGGGACATTCTAGGGAAATGCAGCAATTGGACATAGAGCTGGAGAAAAGTGAGGCTGGAGAGTCAAGCCAGGGCAAGAACACAAGGGTGTGGAATCTCATTCCAAAGAAATGGCTTATGTAAAGGGATCTGTGCTAGCGCAAAGCTTGCCCTCAGTAAATGAAGGCAATGGCTATTAGCAGCAGATGCTTGAGTTCTTAGAATCATTTATTTCCAGTAGGAGAGGGACATTCTAACTATGCTTAGGGGTCATAATGGAAGACTAATTCTCAGAGCATTTTAATATGCCAGGCATCTGAGTGGGAAGAAGAGGTTGCTGCATCTGGGTGGCTGATTTCACCCCATTCAAATTGTGCCTTCACAATATTTTTTTACTCACTAGATATTTACTTACCTATTTATTTATTTTGAGATGGAGTCTCGCTCTATTGCCAGGCTGGAGTGCAGTGGTATGATTTTGGCTCACTGTAATCTGCGCCTCCTGGGTTCAAGCAATTCTCTGCCTCAGCCTCCTGAGTAGCTGGGATTACAGGTGCCTGCCACCATGCCTGGCTAATTATTTTTGGATTTTCAGTAGAGACAGGGTTTCACCATGTTGGCCAGGCTGGTCTTGAACTCCTGACCTTGTGATCCACCCACCTCAGCCCCCCAACGTGCTGGGATTACAGGCGTGAGCCACCGCACCTGGCCTAGATTTTGTTTTTTTTATTGTGGTAAAATATACACAACATAAAATGGACTGTGTTAACCATTTTAAGTGTACAGTTCAGTGGTATTAAGTACATTCATATTGTGCAGCCATCAACACCATCCATCTCCAGAACCTGTCATTCCAAATGACATCTGTACCCATTAACCCCCCGTTTGCCCTTCCCCAAACCCCTGGCAACCTCTATTCTGCTTTCTTTCTCTATGAATTTGACTACTCTAAGTACATCATATAGGAGGAATCATATAGGGTTTGTCGTTTTGTGATGGGCTTATTTCACTTAGCATGATGTCCTCACTAAATTTTAATAAGTCCCTTTTTTGGACCCTAATCTCTGACCTCATAACAGCATAGGACTAGCTTAGATGTTAGGCAACTCATAATGCTTCCACACTGCATAATTCAGGATGACGCAGCAGTGTCTATAGTGTGTGCAAAAGGCTTGCTGAGTCTCCATGACAAGGCTTTGAATGCCCTGATTGATCTACTATGGCTTATCTCATCTCTTCCCTCGGAGAGCATAAGCACAACATCAGCGTAGCTGTTTATCACCTTTTTATGGGTTATTAGTCTTTCTTCAACATTCCATTTTTTTTTTTGTTGAAACTTACTCTGTAGACTGTGTATACCTGAGTCATATAATAGATAAACACAGTGGACTTTCAGGTGTCTCTTTTCTTCAGGCAGGATAGTAAATATAAACAGGAAATGATTTTAAGATAACCTTAATTTATATTTATATTAAAGCAGGAACGACTTACATCTTCACACCCTTGTACCATAAGGAACAGTCCAATTACATGATTGATTTATTTTCATAGTTCTCTCTGTCCTCCAAAAGTTTTATGAATAGCTCCTCAAGAGGAAGGAAACCACTTGATGTAAGTCATATGAAAAGTCATCATGTCTCATCAGTAGTTTAATCTTCTGGAAAGAAACTGGATTATTTCTTCTTCATATCCTTTCCTTTCTTAAAATATTTTTATTAGAAAAATACTTCATGCATTCCTAAAATGTCGGACACTGTATGATGGCCCACAACAAAAAAGATATAGTATCTCTCCTTGCACAACCTAATGAATTTAATACTAGTTATTGATGTATATAGTTGACTTTTGACTCATGTAATCATCTAGTACTAAATTCTCAGGATATGAAATGAATCATGTATTCTTACATCTTTCTTTCCTTTTTTTTCTTTTTTTTCCTGAGGCAGAGTATTGCTCTGTCACCCAGGCTGGAGTGCAATGGCGCAATTTCAGCTCACTGCAACCTCTGCCTACCAGGTTCAAGCAATTCTTATACCTCAGCTCCCGGAGTAGCTATGACTGCAGGTGAGCACCACCATGCCCACCTAAATTTTTTGTGTTTTTAGTATAGACAGGGTATCACCATGTTGGCCAGGCTGGTCTTGAACTCCTGACCTCAAGCGATCTGCCCACCTCCACCTCCCAAAGTGCTGGGGTGACAGATGTGAGCCACTGTGCTCTACCACATGTTTCTTTTTTTATAACATGAGGGGATAGAGCCACTTAAGGGGGTTAGCTAACTGGCTGCCAAGCTGACTCATGGGGTGGTGGAATTCCCATCATCTGGGCCTGATATTAAATTTGAATTCTGGAAGTTTCTGTGCCAGTGTCTCACAGGATGCTTCCTGTGACAAGAGGAGAAGACAGTTTCATATTAACTTATGAGCAAATGGTGTATAAATCTGATTGTTGATTTATTAATTTCTATGGAGAATATCTCCTTCGTTACTAAAATAATCATTTTTATCATCTAATGAACCATTCCAGTATCAGGATGACTAAGAGGCTGAATTAACAGTTAGAGGGTTGCTAAGTGAAGACAGAATTGAAGTAAACTTATGTAAGTGGTTTTAAGGGATCTTTTATCCAGGCCAAGGGGCTACCTGGTAGAAATCTAAGCCCTGTAGCTAAGAGCGCTTCGAGAGTGAAGCAACTGTATTTCCAGCTTCAGTGGCTCGCCAGAGCTGGGTACTGATTGCTAACTCTTTCTAAGTCCCCATGTCCTGTGTTTTGAGACCGATTGCTCTTCTGAGTGACACATTTTCTCATGACATATATGAATATCATCAAGGTTAAGTTGTAGTCAGATCATACTCTTAAATTAGCCATTCCGTCCCTTTGAAGTGACTTCGCTTATTTTTGATTTAATTCATAATGGGTTATGATTATTGGCTAAACTCTCAGAGTTTTGGGGGCTTTTCTTGTAACTCTGTCAAACCAAATTGTTCTCTTTGCCTTTGTTCTCTTACTGCATTCAAAAAAGTACTGTATTTGTTTAGAACAGAAACATTATCCATAAATAATCTATGATTTTTTATTAGTCCTTTCAATTCCTTAATTCATTTAACTCATTTCTACTATATTTGCCACAGACTAAATTTTAGACAAGTACTTTGAAGTGAATTCACTTAGGAATTCAGCCCCAAGTTTTCTGAGAAAGAAAATCTGGTTCTTAATCATGATCTATACCCTAAGGGATTATTTTAAAATAAAATAATGCCAATAACCTCTATTTTTCACTCTTTTATCACTTCCTCAGGAATCCCTCTTTGCTCTTCGGCTGAGTTAGTTTCCTTCATTCTGGTTGCTCGTTCCCTTCTTTTTCTATTTGCCCATTCTGCAGTGTGCAGAGGTCTTGGACTACGCCTATTTGATAAGGTAAGCAGCCACCTGCTTTATCTGTACTAAGTCTGAGCCTTTGCCCAGATGGCTAGTCTTTATGTTTTCAAAATGGTGCCTGACCATCACACTTTTATGTTATATACTTGATAATTTTATGTTATCTTCGTAGCTGTATGAAATTGAATTTCTTCTGTTCATGGACTACTAACAGTGAGTTCATGCCCCTGGATTTTATCATCCATTTGCTACCATTGGTTGGTAACTGCAAACTATGTAGTTTAGCATTTCACACTTCCTTCCCAGGAATCTAGTGTATTGATATAACTTTTGTCATCACTATTGATATTGCTTATTTCAGGGAAATTAATATGCTGACCAGTAGCATTTTCACTTCTCATTTTAGGACTTTCAGATATGATGTCTTTTTAAAAACAATGGACAAGAGATGGTGTCATACAAGCACAGGAAGACTTGAAGATTAAGGTCTCAGGATTCAGAAGAGCAAATATTGCAGAGTACATTTTATGTTTGGAAAGGGAGCAGATATCATAATGAATTTTTAAGTTGGCAATTTGTTTAGTCTCCTGAGGCCCTGGCAGTTTGCTGAGGTTACAGGGGTAAAAAGTACCTGCAGAGAGGAATTTCTCAGTCAGAAACAACATTTAAAGTAGTGGTGTGTTAATGCTTAAAAAGAAATCCTGCATGCATTTTTTATGACTTCTAGCTTTTGGAGTTGGAGCTAATGAATGATGCTACAGGAGGCCGAGCCAGCTTGCCATTTTCCAGGCTCCGGCTTCCATTATTTATGTTCTTTCCAGTAGAGCTTAGGGCACATTCTTAAAGACTTAGTTTTGCTAAAAGTTACAGCCTAGTACTTGAATGCAGACACATGACAAATGCCATTAAACCTCTGTTTTTTAAAAACCCTACTGTTCTTATTTCCGAATGGCCAGCCATTTCACTTAAAATCAAATACATTTTCAAGGATTCTCAGTTCATGGGTCTGTTCTTTGAAAAATGAACCATTATGTGATCAGGGTTTGATTAAATGCCTAAAGAGAACAGTTTTCAAAAATCGCACTGTCAAGTGGAAATTTGTCACATAAGATTAGATCAAAACTCAAAGATAAATGGAAGATTCCATGAGTTTTTCTGATATTAGCATGGAGTAATTTGTTTTTTTTGTTTGTTTGTTTGTTTTGTTTTTTTTTTTTTGAGACGGAGTCTCACGCCGTCGCCCAGGCTGGAGTACAGTGGTCGGATCTCAGCTCACCGCAAGCTCCGCCTCCCGGGTTTGCGCCATTCTCCTGCCTCAGCCTCCTGAGTAGCTGGGACTACAGGCGCCCGCCACCTCGCCCAGCTAGTTTTTTGTATTTTTTAGTAGAGACGGGGTTTCACCGTGTTAGCCAGGATGGTCTCATCTCCTGACCTCGTGATCCGCCCGTCTCGGCCTCCCAAAGTGCTGGGATTACAGGCTTGAGCCACCGCGCCCGGCATAGCATGGAGTAATTTGAATGTAAAAAGAGAAACCAAGTATTTTGACAGCCTTCAGGATTGGCTAAAGAAGTTCTGACCTAAATTGGAATGTAGTCCTATAAATATAGTAAATGACAGTTTTTTAAGGGGCCAGAAATATGGAAATGAGTAATACGTAATGGAATCTCCCAGCAAGAAAGGGAATATGGACCCACACTCTTGGACAGGCTAACTAATTCCTGATAACCTTGTTTGATAGTGAACCCCACATAGCCTCCCTCATGCCTTGACTACAGACGCAGCTGTATTGACATTGAAGAACAAACTATCGTAGCTGTTGTCTCCCCATTCCCTCCCTAGAATCTCCCTTCTTATTTCAGGCATCCCTAAGGTAGTGTTTGCTTGTATTTAGAAACTTGTCCACTCAAAATTTCTGCTCTTTTCTCCTTCTAAGTTCCTTTGGCTGCTGGGAGAATGCCTCCAGGAACAGTGTCAGTTCTACACTGTGATCTTTTGGTCTGTTGTGGGATACAGTAGACTTCTTCTCCATGCCCTTCAGTTATATGGTTAAACCTTCTCTCCATTATGATTCAGAACCAGAGCCTTGGACTGTGAAGGGCACAAACTCCATCCCATCCTATTCATCTCCTGTCGTCCCTCTTCTGAGCATCCCTGCTCACCCCAGAAAAGAAATGCATCTCCTTCTTCAGTCAGACATGAGCCATCTTGATGATCAACTCACACTGATTGATTTCTACAGGGATTACTTGGTCACCAGTGCTGCAAACCACAGTCTGGTTTGGACACAGGACACTCTGCTGCAAATGTAGTTTTAACTGAGAAACAGGAAACGTTAGGCACAAGGGAAGCACAAAATTCCATGCAATACTGAGTTTTCAGACAAGTTAACAAACAGGATTCATCCAAGGAACAATACAACCTTTTGGTTAAGCTTTGAGATTCTCTGCTGGCCATGATAAATACAAGCCTTATTTATTTGTCTCCTATTCCTCTGTGCTACAACTGGACACTGTGAAAAATATAAGACTGAAGAAACTTAAAAATAGAACGTTCAATATTTTTGCCATGGAGAAGTAATCCCTGAAAATAAAAGATCTCTTTTATCTATCTATCTATCTATCTATCTATCTATCTATCTATCTATCTATCTATCTTTCTATCTAATCTCTCTCTCTCTCTTTCTCTCTCTCTCCCCTCCCCCTTCCCCAGTGTGTATTCCCATACTGTCCCTCTCTTCACTTAGTAATACATCATTGGTATATATAGATATACCTCATTTTTATTTAAAAAATTTTTTAAATAGTTTAACTTTTAGGTTCAGGGGTACATGTGCAGGTTTGATATATAGTTAAATTCATGACTCAGAGATTTGGTGTACAGATTATTTTACCACCTGGGCACTAGCATAGTACCTGACAGTTTCTTTTTCTTTCTGATCCTCTCTCTCTTCCCAACCTCCTCCCTCAAGAAGGTCCCAATGTTCCCCTTTGTGTGTCCATAAGTTCTCACTATTTAGCGCCTACTTATAAGTGATGACATACAGTATTTGGTTTTCTGTTCCTGTGTTGGTTTGCTAAGGATAGTGACCTCCAGCTCCATCCATGTTTCTGCAGAGGACATAATCTCATTCTTTTTTATGACTGTATAGTATTCCGTGGTGTATATTTACCACATTTTCTTTATCCAGTCTACCGTTGATGGGCATTTAGGGCTTTGCTGTTGTGAATAGTGCTGCAGTGAACATATGAGTGCATGTATCTTTATGGTAGAATGATTTATATGCCTTTGGGTATATACCCAGTAGTGGGATTGCTGGGTCGAATGATGCTGCTATTTTTAGTTCTCTGAGGAATCACTACATTGCTTTCCACAATAGTTGAACTAGTTTACCCTCTCACCAGCAGTGTATAAGCATTCCCTTTCCTCTGCAACCACACCAGCATCTATTATTTTTGACTTTTAATAATAGCCATTCTGACTAGTGTAAGATGATATCTCATTTTGTATACCTCATTTTAAACAAGTATATTATATGGTATGTTATCTGGATATATTATAATTTTATCAACTAGTCATCCATTCATGGACATTTGGATTATGAAATATTCAATTTATAAACAGGGCAATTTATTACAAGGTCTGTCATAAGTAACAACTGAATGCCCACCAATGTCATATTGCAATTTTCAGTAGAATCAAGTCTGAATACTTACTGTTCTGAGGACTCTAATCAATGTTTGCAGCAAGAAAGAACCCTTAAGAAGCTTGCTTCTGCTTATTCTATCCAAGTAAATCATCTGTGTGTTTTAATTCTGAATTAATTCAAGTGACTAGCGTTTGAGTGTAGTTGAGGGCATAAGTTCATTTTCAAATCATACTTGGAATTCATAGCAAGAACCAGACCAATTCAATACTTTCTAATAACTACTGCCTTTAATCACTGTCCTACTTAAGCTGGTAAATGATTAGTCTTTGCTGTACAGTAGAAACAGAACTGTGACTAATTAATTTTCTAATTCTTCCTCCCTGCTGTTGTGCCTGCATTGCCAGCCCCTTTGAACTATAGACAACTAAAAGAGGCCCTCACACCCAGGGTTCCTACTTAGGGCACCACAGGACTCTGAGGTCAGCAGGGGAGGACCGTTGCCCAGTGGCACCATACTGTTCCGCTTGGACTGGACACCAGCGGCTTATGAGAATGAATCCCATCATGCCTCACAGTCCACTGAAAGGGTTTCCATATTGTTCATACCCTCTGTTACCATTATGTGCTTCTGCTCATCTGACCCAGTTTCTGTTCCTCCCCAACCTCTACCTTCTTCCACATGCCCTTTGGAACTTAGGATGAGTCACAGCAAACTGTCCTGCATCCTCAAGTCTCCCCAACTGCTGTGCCGAACACCCTTACCACCTGGACCTAACTGAAACTTCCTACAGACACCATCTCCTCCACAGCCCTCTCCCATGGATGCAGTTGATTATTATTGTTGTTGTTATTTCTCACACTACAAGTACTGCAGCCCTGGGGGTGGGGTAAGTGTCCTCCTAGCACCCTACTGCTGCTTCCCAACCTTATCTCCTCTTTGTTCCTTTAGACACCCAGCTCCTTTGAATCTCATGGCCTGTGATTTCCCACCCCTTCCCCTTTCCCTGTTCCAGTTACTACAACCTCCTGGTTCCTCCTCACATGCTGCTGACCACAGACTGCCTCACTGTCTTCCTGTCACTACTCTCTGTCTTCATTCTTGGTGATTTGCACCCAGCACCCAACTCTCTCTGATCCTGGATTGCTTCTCTCCACCTCACCCACCACTCCCATGGTCTAATGTTGATCTTTATAATAACTGGACTATTCCCCAAATCTCTACTGAAGTATTCATCTTCCAACCAGGCTCTTCTATGCCTCTAGCTTGTGTGCTCTGGTTCTCCCATTCCAACAGTGCCTCAGCTCCACTGGGACCTCTCACCCACGGACCCACCTCTCTCTCTCTGTCTCTTTACTGTCATGCTTTCTACTCCTGTGGTTGGTTCTCTCCATATCCAACTTAGATCCCTTGGTTTTTCACTATAACCATACTTCTACAAATATCCTTATCCTCCTCCTCTCTCCCTCCTCCTCTCTCTCTCTCTCAAACCCGTATAAACTGGGAATCTGAACAGCTGAATAACATGGAGGAAATACCTCTCAAGTGTGTTAGCTAGTCTGTCTGCATGGTGTATGGCCATGCACCATCATCGTACTTTATTTCCTTAATATGTTAGTATTCTCATTCCCTGAAGTGATGATTTCACTTCTTTTCTTCTCTCCTAAATTTTCTCCCCTTGGTTTCACTTGATGGTCTTGCCTTATACAGTGCTTAGTAAAAACAAATAAGAAAGCAGAAGCCCCTCTTCATTCCATCATGGCTCCATTACATAACTTCCCTCCATCTGTAACCATAGTCTCCATCTCATTCCTGTCTGTGGAGGAGGTGTCCCTGAGCCCGTCAAATGCCAGCCTCTCCTCACATGCCCTGGTCCCATCCTCTGTCACTTCTTGGGGACACAGCTCCTGTAGTAGTTTGCCTTGGCAGCCAATGAAAATGGATGAGTTTAGGAAAATCATGTAACTTCTCCGTGCCTCAGTTGTCCCATCTGTAAAGTGTGGAGTTAATGCTGTCTCCTTCACAGAGTTGTTGTGAAGGTTACAGGAGTAAGTTTCTGGGAAATGCTCAGAACAGGGTGTGGTCTGCTGCTGTGGCTACTCTGTCCCATGGTCAGCCTCTCCCTCTCTCCTAGATCCTTCCCTTTGGCATGCAGACATGCCCAAGAGATTTCATTTTTTTCAACAGACGCAAACAAAACCTTCCATACTCCCCAACCCATTAGTTACCACTCCATTGCTCTGCTCCTCTTGACAACAGAGCTTCCTGAAAGGGTCATCAGTGGCCTCTACACCCTCCTCTCTTGGTCTCTCCTCACCTCGGTCCACCTGTACCTCTGCTCCCACCACTCTGGTAAGGTGGCCTCTGTCAAGTCACTGCTGAGTGACCAAAAAACCATGGTAGTTTCTAGATTATTCTCTTATTTCTAGACATCTCGATGTCTTTGCTTCAGTTGTCTTAGTCTGTTTGGGTTGCTATAATACCATGGACTGAATGGCTTAAACAACAAAAACTTATTTCTCACAGTTCTGGAGAGTGGAAGTCTGAGAGCAAGGCACCAGCTGATTGGTTTCTGGCTAGGGCCTGCTTCCTAGCTTACAGATGGTGACTTCTCACTGTGTCCTCACATGGTGGAGACCAGAGAGAGGAGGCAAGCTCTCATGTGTCCTTTGATAAGGGCACTAGTCCCATCACGAGGGCTCCACCCTGATGACCAAATCACCTTCCAAAGGCCCCATTTCCACATACCATCACAGTTACCTATTCTCTTCCTCAGAAAACAGTTTCTTCTCTTGCTTCTGGGACACATTATGCTGTATTTCACTTCTCTCAAGTGCTTCTCTCAAGGCCTGCTTAACACTGTGATTTGCTGACTCCACTCTTGCTTGATGTGTCAATGTGGAGTGTCCTAGGACTTGTCACTGTCTCTACAGTTCTTACCTAGTCCTATGGTTTTAACCATCAGCAGCGTCCATCTCTATAACCATCATTTCCAAGTCTATCTTTCCATTCCTGATCTTCCTTCTGGGCTCTAGATTTATATACCCAAATTCATGTGTTTCTACACAAGTGTCTAGTAGGTGTAACTGGAGTTTGTTCAGTCTCATGTCACCAAGACAAACACAAAATGGTTTTATTTAATTTATTTACCTGATTTTCGTTGTGCTGGCTTGACTCCTACTCTTTTGCTGGTTAGTGGCTCCCTTAACATTATCCTGGCCCAATTCCATAATCATTTTCAGTTATTAAAACAATCTAGTCCAATCCAAAACTTCAATTCTTAAATATAGCTTCTTACCTCTTGGCTTCTCTCTTCCTTCCAGTGAAATCTGAAGCTGTGGTCCTGGCTGCTATGAATCCAGAGGGGTTGTGATCTGGTTTGAGACACTAGCTCTCTCTCCCTTGGGAGGAGGCAGAGATGAGGCATAGAGGAGTGAAAGGTTTCATTAAGGGAGCAGCCTTCCTTGGCCTCTTCTCCTGATGTAGTCTTTCCTTTAGTAGCACAGATCTTCGCCCTGTCACTGATACCCCTCAGAGAGTTGGGTATCTCACTGAGTAGGCAACCCATGGCTCGCATCCTTCTGTTCACTTACCTGCTTCTCCACAAGGAGCTGAAAGAACCTCTGTGATCCTCCTCCACACCCTCTGAGCACTCAGAGAACTTGGAAGGGTTGGGGGATGCCCATTTTTTCCCTCAGCACGTGATGCCACAGCCCCTTTATGTCTTTTGGATACAGGCTATACCAGAAGACCACCTGGCTTAAGAAAAGTCTAGACCACAAGTGGGCACCAGTCTTTAGAAGACTGAAGACTTCAGGGGCAGATGTCAAGCTGTCCTCAGATGTCATTCACCATACTCTGCTCCACCAATATCTCCTAACGGGCCTGCAGCAAGCACTCAGCCAGGGAACAAAAGATTGGTATCCTTGCAAAGGCAGCTCAAAGTGATGCTGCTCCATCGTGACCTTCTCTTGGAGCCTCTCGTCACTTACTTGCCTTAAACTAGGAAAAGCATCTCCTCCCCAGAAGGAGCATCTCTCCACCATCACTGCTCTGTCCAAAAGGCCAAGCTCCCAGTCCCTCTAGTCATTCTCTTACGACTTCAGATAGGAGGAAGGGAGTTGGAAGGTGGTGGATGAGTTCTGGCTTCTCTTAGTGAGCCCTGTGGGGATCACCTCTGGTCACAATGCTCGTGGTTCATTGATGGCTATCTTTAGAATATGGAGTCCTGAGGACCTTTTCTTTTCAGTATAAGCCTTGCTGGCAATTCCAAGTCAACAAGAGAATATTTCCCCCAACTGTTTGTTAGATTAGCACCTCATAGTCAACACAGCCAAAAGAGAATTCTTGTTTTCTCCCCAAACTGTTTCTCTGCTGGAACATCTTAATTTCAGTAAGTGGCATCATAATCCTGTGCAGGTCAAAAATCTAAAGTGTCACCATTGGTACTGGTTAGATATTGGCACAATAATACTGGGTAACAAAATGCACTGAAAACTCTGGTGTAAAACAGCTCTTTTTCTCATGGGGCTGCCAGGCAGCTAGTGCAGTTCTGCCGATTGAAGCTGGCTTGCTCACATGCCTGCAGGTTGGGTGGGGACTGGCTGATGCAGGCTCTGTGGACTGGGCAGCTTAGCTTCATGTGGCAGGGTCACATGGGGACATTCTGCCATTTGTCCCTCATTCACCTCTTGGGACCAGACACCAATAGGCAATGGCAGAGCACAAGAGGTATACCTATGTATTTGAGCACAGTGTCACATCTGCTAATGTCTCATTGACCAAAGAAAATTTCATGGCATACTCAAAGTCCAAGGGTGGGAAATATACTCTGTCTTTCATGGGAGGCACTGCAAAGTTACATGTCAAAGGACGTGAGAGAGACAGAGAGACAGAGAGAGAGAGAGAGAGAGAGGCAGATTAGGCTAATAACTTAATGAACCACATCATTCTCTAACATCTCACAACGGTTACCTCTTCACCCACCATGCTCTAGGTGTGTGGGGCCTTCCTTCGTCCCACCCAAGGCTGTTTGCACAACTTTATGCTATGCAATCAATTTATTGACAGTTTTAGCATTAAAGTTTGCTTTCTAGAGGACTCCAGTGATATGACAGCTATTCCTTTTCTTTCTTCATTTTTTTCAGCCCTTGATTTTGTTTTATTTTTGATGATCTATACCCTTAGAGCACTCATTGACTTGAGGATAGATCTGAAAGCCTTTCAGATTCACTGTCGAATCAATAAAACACTTTTATTTTCCTCTAAATACCGTGAAACCTGCCAAAAGATGAAAAACAAATTAATTTGCTCTATGTTTGCTCAATAGGAATCATGGGCAGTAGGCAGAACAGCGTGAGGAAGAAACCAATGTAATGGAACTTTAGAATTTGCAGTTGAGATGCCTTGGATTTTGTGAGAGTCTAAATTTAATGGATGTCATTTTCTAAGCATTTTAAAGCTAATTTTGTTTTTCTTTATCCACATTACAACATAGTCTGTGATCCATGAGTGTTAATTTGTGTAGTCCATGGCAGGCATCTTGTGGGGTGTTTTGTGACCCTGGAGGAGCAAGGTTTGCAAAGATGGAAGGACAAATAGAAAGTGCAGGTGTCAGGCAGGGGTTTCGTTTAGGAGATACTTCAGCCCCAAGATTGGGAATGGAAGGGACTGGTGGGGAGAATTCAAGTCATTGTACTTTTTGCTTCTGAGAGAACAAAACAAGAGAGTTCTGGGGCTTTGGAGGGAAGGCATGTGGCTTCTTTGCTCTGCTGGGTTAGCGGGAGAGTGCAAGAGCCAGTTTCCTGGTGGAATAAACGGGGGCTTTACAGTAGGGTCCTGGAGACCCAGGCCCAAGGCAGGAGGGGCGGTGTATGGTCTTCTATGCAGCTGAGAAGCACATGATAATTGTCATGACAACTGACAGTGACAGTCAGCATAATTGGGTGATTTCTGCAGGTCAGGCATCGGGAGACGCTAGCTTTCACCCCCCCCGGGAAGGAAGCAGAGATGATAAAAGGGCTTTCGAGGGTATTGGGCCCTTTGGTCTCCAACAGAGGCCCAAAGTTAAGATGGCTCACCTATTGTTCCCAACCCAACTGTCAACCCAGCTGTCTGTTTCTGCCACAGTGGCGGGTAAATGCTTTACCACCAGAACTCATTTAAACCTTACAATAAGCCTCGGCGGTAACTACTATTATTATCATTTCCACTTTACAAAGGAGTCAATGTAAGAGCGAAGAGTTGTTGAAAGACAGGCACTTGGCAAGTGATGGAGTCCGGTTTGAGCTGAGGTCTGTCTGATGGCTGCACCTGTGTGCTTACCCACTGTGCTCCACTGCCTTGAGCAGATAGGTGGAGGGTCTGAGCAAGAGGCTCTGGGACCCACTCTAGTGCTGTGGACTCCTCTTACCACACCCTTAGGGAGTGCAGCACAGCACCTGGAGCTTCAGGATGGCAGCAGTCATCCAGGAAGGAACAGAGAGACTCAGCTGACAAACTACTACTGTCTGCATTTCGACTCTTCTAGGAGGGAAGGGTGCTGTGACTATGATGACTGTGGCGAGAGGAATTTACCCACCACTGTGGTAGAAGCAGAGAGCTGGGTTGACAGCTGGGTTGGAAACAATAGGTGAGCTATGGTAACCTTGGGCCCCTGTTGGAGATCAAAAGGCCCAGCACCCTTGAACCTGGCTAAGTTTTATCAACTAAGGAGCACACACTCTGGCTGGGTACAGTGGCTCACGCCTGTAATCCCAGCACTTTGGGAGGCCGAGGTGGACAGATCACTTGAGGTCAGGAGTTCGAGACCAGCCTGGCCAACATGATGAAATCCCGTCTCTACTAAAAATACAAAAAAAAAAAATTAGTTGGGCATGGTGGCACACGCCTGTAATACCTGCTACTCAGAAGGTTCAGGCAAGAGAATCACTTGAACCTGGGAGGCGGAGGTTTCAGTGAGCCGAGATTGCACTACTGTGCGTCAGCCTGGGCTGCAGAGTGAGACTCCTCTTCGAAGAAGAAGGAGAAGGAGGAGGAGGAGGAGGAGGAGGAGGAGGAGGAGGAGGAGGAGGAGGAGAAGGAGAAGGAGAAGGAGAAGGAGAAGGAGAAGGAGAAGAAGCGGCGGCGGCGGCGGCGGCGGCAGCTCACAATTACCTGTTACACAGTGGTATTATTTATCCAACAAGGGTTGACCTGGAACAGGTGCCCTGTGTCCTTATCATTGTGATAGGACATGTGATAATATTTCTATCACTATCCAGGGATGCAGCTGCACTGCAGCATAGCTCTATGACCTCAGAGCAGATGACCCCTGGTGGGTTTCAATATGTCTCACTGTGGCCCTGTCCTATCAGTCATCTCCCCTCTGGCGCCTCCCTCTCCATTCCTGTAGATGTGAGAGAGCAGGAGGAATGGGGAGCACTTCAAAGGCAGGACCCAGGGTGGATGAAATTGGCAGACTCGAGGGCAATTTAAAAGCAGTTGTGATTTTCCTTCTACTGTTAGTCTGGCTTTGTCCTATTCTTTGCTCCCAGACCGATCGGCTGATGTGGAAGACCAGGAATAGCAGAAGCAGGTAACACTGATTAGTTAGTTCTGCTTAAATATTCTGCAGCGCCTGCTGTTGCTACCGACCCGCACCCTTCCTGCCCTTGGCATCACATGGATGTTATCAAGATCCAGTGAGATGATGTGGATGAGCCTATTTGGTAAACTGTAGTCCCAGCTGTAAGGTAATCTTAAAGCTTGTGGAAGACTCTATCACTTATAAACCTTCAGTACCTCTCCCGGGGAAGAGCTGTTCATCCGCCCCTTGTTGATGGCAGGCATGGTCATGTGACTTGTTTTGGCCAATGATACATAAACAGGGCCATTTCACAATTCTAAATGCGTACACATTTCAAAAATGCATATAGATTTCAAAACATGTTTGTCTATTAAAATAAATAAATAAAAATTTAAGAACAAAACAAAAAATACAAAACCCCATGTGAGTGGAAGTGATGTGTGTCATTTCCGGGCAGAAGCTTGAAGAGCCAGAGTGTGGTTAGTTATGTTCTGCCTCTGGGTTTGTCAGGATGGAGCCTCTGGCTTGAGTTTCCTGGTGACTTCCATGAGCAAGCAAAGCTCATTGCTGACCCATGACAGATGTGCACCTGGGGAGAAACAAGTGTTGTTTTAAGCTGCTGAGACTTTTCAGGTTGTTCGATACTGCAGAGTAACCTAGCCTATCCCGCCTGGTACACAGCTAAGCCCTGGAAGTCTAAGGATGTTTTTGGAAATTAATGTTCAGTTGCAAAATGTAAATGCTAATGTCAATAACCAGGGTTGAAACAAGGAAAACGCAAGGAAAAAAAATCCTTGGTTTCTGTTTCAATAGAGGAGAAAATTGCCTTTTTAACCCATTGTTGTATCTTTTCTTTTTTCCCATATATTATGCTTTTTTGGTCTTTTGCTGGATTTTGGTCTTTTGCTGGATTTTGGTCTTTAACTGACATATACACATCTTAGTGTGCAGTTAATGCAATACAATGCATTTATTTATATTGTATTTACCTTTACTGTACAAATTTGGTTTTATATTGGTGTTAGGGGATATGGTAAAACTGACTACTGTCTTTTAAAAAATCATTTTATACGTTTGTACTCCAGTATCTTTTCATGTAGTATCACTTGTTGAAAAATATACTATAGGAAATAGAATAGCTTGTTTGAAGGGCCATTAATGTCACCACTTTATAAGAAAAGTATGCAATTTAGAAATTAAGAAATAACCTATTTTTTAATTTATTTATCTATTTTTTTTGAGACGGAGTCTCTGTCTGTTGCCCAGGCTGGAATTCTGTGGCACGGTCTTAGCTCACTGCAAGCTCCGTCTCCCTGGTTCACACCATTCTCCTGCCTCAGCCTCCTGAGTAGCTGGGACTACAGGCGCCCGCCACCACACCTGGCTAATTTTTGTATTTTTAGTAGAGACGGGGTTTCACCATATTAGCCAGGATGGTCTTGATCTCCTGATCTTGTGTTCCGCCCACCTCGGTCTCCCAAAGTGCTGGGATTAGAAGCGTGAGCCACCGTGCCCGGCCCTATTTATTTTTAAAGATCTATTTTTTAATAATTGAAGCTACCTGAAACTATCATGCATTTAGTTTATTTTTCAGTAAAAAGAAATTAATTTATTAAGTAATATTTATTAATGTAATATTAATGTAAAATATTACTACCATTAAAATTATTTCACAAAATAAATGATGAACAATTTTTCTAGCAAATTTTTATTTCAAGGGAGGTATATGGGGTTTTTTGAAATCATGTGACTTGGCCAGGGAATAATAGGGTGAATGATTTTGCAAGGTTGCTTCATATATGTGTGTGTGTGTGTGTAGTCTTTATGTATGTTTGTAGTTTTTGTGTGTGTGTGTGTGTGTATGTGTGGACAGAGAGAAAGAAAGAGAGAGATTCATTATTTTTACATTGTCTTCTAGGATTTTTACTGTATACTTGCACAGAGAGTCCAAGAACAATATCAAGAAACATGCAGCTTTCTAAGGTATGCATTTACTGTAGACAGTTCTTACGGTTTTAAAAGAAAGACATTGACAGAGTCATTTGAAATTTTTTATTTGAAAAGTCAGGCTAATCCTTTCTAAATGTTTTCTATGGTGGAGGGCAACAGGGTGTGGTGAAGGCCCATAGGCTTTGAAGACATATACACTAGAATCTGAACCCCATGATTACCCCTTGTTGGTTATATTTATTTGGTCAAGTAAATTTTCCTCTACCTGTCCATCAATAAAATGGACTTCACAGTACACTTCTCATTGAGCTGCCATGGATTAAACAAAATAAAAATACTTTTTGATCTTTATCTTATTCAGGATACCCAGAACAGTGCCTGACATATTCAATAAATAGTTGTTGAATAAATAAATGATTGAATGAATAGCACAGGTTAAAAATACTAAAACTGTTTTATAAACCCTATGAGTTTGCATCTGTTTCTGGGTCTTCTATTCTTTCCTACTGCTTGGTCTATTCCTGGAGCATCACTGAATCAGGGAGTGCAATCACTTGTCAGAAATTAGTAGCATCTGTGACTGAGCACTGTGTAATGCTGTTAATTTCATGACACAAATGCATTTGATGTGGTCAATACATCTTCATGTATTTAATTTACATATGAGTCATGTATTTAACTTACATATGAGTCATGTATTTACCACAGCTGATATCAGACTGGCCATAGATTACACTGTCTAAGAATAAGTGCATGAATTAACTAGACTATAAGACAAGTAATGGAAATGTTTTGAAAATCAAGAAGGATAATCATCACTGTATGGTAGACGCACCTGACGGCATAACTTAAACATATGCCGTATGGCAGATACACCTGACAGCAGTCACTTAAGGAATGAGAGCTGCCATGAAGAGGTTGCTAAGGGGAGAGTGCTAAGTGAAAATGCTATATAAATTGCTTGCATTTCATAAGCGGTTGTGGTTCTTTTCGTCCAGCCCACCACTACTGGGCCACCCTGTAAGTTCCCCCAAATAAGCCCTATGTTTCCTTCACTGGCTGCAGGTCTTTTCTTTGGCCTCTTGAACCTGATTCCATCCCTATTGGAGTTAATAGGGGTCCAGTGCTACAACAGTCAAGCAGCTGAGGGCCATAGAGCTTAAAAGCAGCTCAATTTATTTTTTGTTTCCTTTATGTTTGGTTTTGTTAGAGCAGTATTCTGAGAGTTCATTTCCGCTTGTGCCTCCCTTTTACAGCCTAGACTTTTATATGAGGAATAAAGGCCCAGAGAAAGGAAAGAACGGGAAATGCAGAATACTTTTGCCAGTAAGAAGTTAGACATCTAAAAGGAGAGACACACCACAAAAATGTATTACCCAATTAGTGAATACATTTCAAAATGTGGAGCACATGTCAATTGTATCCAGTTGATTAATGGTACAGTTGAGTTTAACCTGACTCTTCTGCCTGCTGGATCTGTTCATTTCTAAGAGAAGGGTGTTAAAGTCTCCAGCTATAAGCGGATTCAAGTATTTTTCCTTGAGGTTCTATCCATTTTCGCTTCACATTGTGACACTGTTTTTAGGCATATACACATTAAGGATTGTTATGTCTTCTTTGATTATTGACCGATTTATCATCATGTCCCCTTCTATTCCTAATTTCCCTTGCTTGAAGCCTGCTTTGTCTGAAGTTAACATAGCTACTCCTGTTTCCTTTTGATTAGCCTTAGCATGGTATGTCTTTCTTTACCCATTTGCTTTTTGTTTTGTTTTGTTTTGGTGGGCTCTAGAGCTTGTGGCTTTAGACTAAATTCCAGGTAAATGCTTCCTGGAGTGAGAACGGGTAGAGATGTTGCAAAGTTTTGTGCTTCATGGGATACGGTGTGTCAGGTTCATCACTATGCCAAATGCCCTGCTTGGGTTCAGGTTCCAGCCCATGCTGAAGTTCGAGGGGAGTCGGCAGATGGGCATGTAGCTGAAAGAACACTCAGGCGGCCATAAGCAGGTGAAATGTAGTTTTATTCAGCAGCTCTCTCAGCAGCAGCTTACTCCCACCAGCTCTCTCACACTGAGCCTTGTCTCCACTGTCTGCTCCAGCCCTACGGCTCCTCTCGGCAGCTGGCTCCCACACATAGCTGTGTGGCCGGCTCTCCCCTACCTTCAGGGTCAGCAGCTTAACTCTTTCTCTCTCTGGGCATGAGCCAAGCTGTGCTGTGCCCTGGCTCCCTTCTGTGTGCAAAATGGACAGCTTTGACTGTCTTTCTCTGGGCACAAATGCCTGTACAGTGTCAGCAGAGCAATTATACCCTTTACAGACAATACTGGCTTAGAGCCAAATGATGAGCCTTCCCATGTTATGGCTACATGGCTGTGATAACAAGTGGAGTTATGCATCTGCGCTCTAAACTTGCTGAGTCACTCTGGATGTTTACCTCGGCCTATGCTTGACCAAAGCACAGCCATATTCCTTACAGGGTGGGTGGGCAAAGTGAAGAGAAAAATGAAGGAATTGCAATTTGTGTCAAAATGTTATGGTCTCAACCAGATAACTCTCAGAATTAGACAAGTAGCTTTTCTACTCATTCATCCACTCATTCAATAAGCATTCACCAAATGCTGAGTCTGTGCCGAATACTGTACCGGTAGATAAGATACAAAGATAAATGCTTTAAGGAGCTAATGGGAAACTATTTTTTTGTGACTATTGTTTCAATAATTTGGTGGGAACAGGTGGTGTTTGGTTACATAGATAAGTTCTTTAGGTGTGATTTCAGAGATTTTGGTGCACCCATCACCCAAGCAGTATACACTGCACCCAATGTGTAGTTTTTTATCCCTCGCCCCCCACCCACCCTTCCCCATCCAAGGCCCCAAAGTCCATTATGTCATTCTTATGCCTTTGCATCCTCATAGCTTAGCTACCTTTATAAGAGAGGACATACAATGTTTGGTTTTCTATTCCTGAGTTACTTCACTTAGAATAATGGTCTCCAACTCCATCCAGGTTGCTGCAAATGCCATTATTTTGTTCTTTTTTGGCTGAGTAGTTTTCCAAGGTGTGTGGAATATATGTCAGATTTTTAAAATCCACTTATTGGTTGATGGACATTTAGGCTAGTTCCATATTTTTGCAATTGTGAATTGTGCTGCTATAAACAAGTGTCTTTTTATACAAGTGTCTTTTTATGTACAAGTGTCTTTTTCATATAATGACTTCTTTTCCTCTGGGTATATACCCAGTAGTGAGACTGCTGGGTCAAATGGTAGTTCTACTTTTAGTAGAATAGTAGTGTAAAAGTGTTCCCTTTTTACCACACCCACGCTAACATCTATTTTTTTAAAAAAATTTTTCTTATGCCCATTCTTGCAGGAGTAAGGTGATATCACACTGTGATTTTAATTGGCATTTCCCCGATCATTAGTGATGTTGAGCATTTTTTCATGTTTGTTGGCCATTTGTATATCTTCTTTTGAGAATTGTTTATTCATGTCCTTAGCCCGCTTTTTGATGGGATTATTTGTTTTTTTCTTGCTGATTTGTTTGAGTTCCTCATAGATTCTGGATATTAGTCCTTTGTCGGATGTAGAGTTTGCAAAGATTTTCTCCCACTCTGTGGGTTGTCTGTTTGCTGATTATTTCTTTTGCTGGGCAGAAGCTTTTTGGTTTAATTAAGTCCCACACATTCATCTCTGTTTATGTGGCATTTGCTTTTGGGTCCTTAGTCATGAACTCTTTGCCTAGGCCAATGTCTAGAAGAGTTTTTCTGATGTTGTCTTTTAGAATTTTTATGGTTTCAGATCTTAGATTTAAGCCTTTGATCCATCTTGAGTTGATTTTTGTATAAAGTGAGAGATGAGGATATAGTTCTATTCTTCTACCTGTGGCTGCCAATTATCCCAGCACCTACCCATTTACTTTTAATCTATACCTGTCTTTATATTTAAAGGGGGTCTCTTGTAGATAATGTATAGTTGGGTCTTGATCTTTGATCCATTCTGACAATCTTTGTCTTTTAATTGCTATATTTAGACCATCGACATTTAGGTTGGTTATTGATAGAGTTACATTAATATCTACCATATTTGTTATAGTTTCCTATTTGTTGCCCTTAATCTTAGTTTCTATTTTTGTTCTCCAAACTTTTTCTGCCTTTTGTGGTTTTTAATTGAGTGTGTTACATGATTCCATTTTCTTTCCTTCTTATCATATCAATTATATATTTTTAAACTTATTTTTAGTAGTTGCCCTAGCGTTTCTAATGTACATTTACAACTAATCCAAGCCCACTGTCTCAGCACTATACCACTTCAAGGGTAGTGCAAGTACTTTATAATAACAAAATATTCCTAATTCCTTCTTCCCCTTCAAATCATTTTTGCCATGAAATTTGTTACTAAAACATCACACTCTATGAGTTTTTTTCCTGCCAAATGAAAAGTAGAAACAAACAAAACTCCATGTGCTGTTTCCCAGAGAACTGCAAGGAAATTAATTTATTTCTCTTTGAAATATCTTTCCTAAATCAACATCTTTCCTAAATCAGTTACCAGTAAAGTGCTTCTGGTTGCCCCACTAGGGTGTATAAATGAGTAGGTTCTATAAATGGTCAAAATTAGAATCCAAATATTTAACTTATACATTTTAAACTTAAATATGGATTAATCTGTTAGGAAGTACAGTACTAATCTGAAGCCTGTAAACTCTATAACTACTTTTCTTAGCTTTGCTCAGCAGCTTCTCATTGGAGTTAAAATCAGAACCTCAGATTATTTCAAGACAAATGTCATTCGCATGGATAAAAGGTCACTGCCAGGATATCTCAATTTTATATGATCCTGTGATGTAATTATGTCAAGAATGGGGGTAGATAATGTGGATTCAGAGTGTGAGAGGTGATAGAGATCCTTGGGAATAATAAAAGTCATTTGTTCAGAGAACAGAGTGGATTTTATCCTCAGACTTATTCTTTACTCATATTGTATCATCCAGTGAGTTAAGTCTATATTCCCAGCACTTTATTATTTTTAAAATATGTTTTATTTGAATAACTTTTGGGGTACAAGTGGTTTTTGGTTACATGGATGAATTATATAGTAGTGAATTCTGAGATTTTAGTGCACTTGTCACCCAAGTAGTGTACATTGTACCCATGTGTAGTTTTTTTATCCCTCACTCCACTCCCACCCTCCTCCTACTGAGTATCCAAAGTTCATTACATCACTGCGTATGCCTTTGCATACTCACAGCTTATCTCCCACTTATAAGCAACAATATACGGTGTTTAGTTTTCTATTATTGAGTTACTTCACTTAGAAAAATGGCCTCTAGCCAACTGGGATTACACACACGATTACTAGTTGCTGCAAAATACATTATTTTTTTTCCTTTTTATGGCTGAGGAGTATTCTGCGGGTGTATATATACCACATTTTCTTTATCCACTCATTGGTCAATGGACACTTAGGTTGGTTTCATATCTTTGCAATTGTGAATTGTGCTGTAATAAACATACGTATGCCTGTGTCTTTTTTCATATAATGACTTCTTGTCCTTTGGGCAGATATTCACTAGTGGGATTGCTGGATTGAATGGTAGCTCTACTTTTAGTTCTTTAAGGAATCTCCACACTGTTTTCCATAGAGATTGTACTAATTTACATTTCTACCAGCTATGTATAAGCGTTCCCTTTTCACCACATCTGTGCCAACATCTATTGTTTTTTGACTTTTTAATAATGGCCATTCTTACAGAATTAAGGTGGTATCTCATTGTGGTTTTAATTTGCATTTCCCTGATGATTAGTGATGTTAAGCGCATTTTCTTTTTTTTTTTTTTTTTTTAATTTATTTATTATTATTAAACTTCAAGTTGTAGGGTACATGTGCACAACGTGCAGGTTTGCTACATATGTATACTTGTGCCATGTTGGTGTGCTGCACCCATCAACTCGTCATTTACATCAGGTATAACTCCCAATGCAATCCCTCCCCCCTCCCCCCTCCCCATGATAGGCCCCGGTGTATGTTTCTTGGCCATTTGTATATCTTCTTTTGAGAAATGTCTACTCATTTCATTTGCCACTTTTTGATAGATTATTTTTTTCTTGCTGATTTCTTTGAGTTCCTTGTAGGTTATAGATACAAGTCCTTTGTCAGATGTATAGCTTGCAATATTTTCTCCTATTCTGTGGGTTATCTGTTTACTTTGATAATTATTTCATTTACTGTGCAGAACCTTTTTAGTTTAATTAGGTCCCATTTATTTATTTTTATTTTTGTTGCATTTGCTTTTGCGGTTTTAGCCATGAGTTGTTTGCCTAGACCAATGCCCCAAAGAGTTTTTCCAATGTTATCTTCTAGAATTTTTATGGTTTCAGGTTTAGATTAAGTCTTTCATCCATCTTGAGTTGATTTTTATTTAAGGTGAGAAATGGGGATCCAGTTTCATTCTTCTACACGTGGCTTGCCAATTACCCCAGCACCATTTGTTGAATAGGGAGTTCTTTCCCCAATTTATGTTTTTGTTTGCTTTGTCGAAGATCAGTTGGCTGTAAGTATTTGGCTTTATTTCTGTGTTCTCTATTCTATTCTGGCCTATGTACCTATTTTTATACCACTATTATGTTGTTTTGGTAACTATAGCCTTGGAGTATAATTTGAAGTCTGGTAATGTGATGCCTCCAGATTTGTTCTTTTTGTTTAGGATTTCTTTGGCTATGTGGGCTCTTTTTTGGTTACATATCAATTTTAGAATTGTCTTTTCTAATTCTGTGAAAAAATAATGTTGGTAATTTGATGGGAATTGCATCAAATCTGTAGATTGCTTTGGGCAGTACAGTGATTTTCACAATATTGAGTCCTCCAATCCATGAGCATGGGATATTTTTCCATGTGTTTGTATCATCTGTGATTTCTTTCAGCAGTGTTTTGTAGTTCCCCTCGTAGAGATTGTTTATCTCCTTGACTAAGTATATTCCTAGGTATTTTACTTTTCTTGCAGCTGTTGTAAAAGGGATTGAGTTTATTGTTTTTGTTTTGTTTTGTTTGATTTGATTCTCAGCTTGGTCATTGTTGATGTATAGCAGTACTACTGATTTGTGTACACTAATTTTGTAACCTGAGACTTTACCAAATTCGTTGCTCAAATCTGAGAGTGTTTTTGGGCAGTCTTTAGGGGTTTTTAGGTATATCATTGGCAAACAGTGACAACTGGACTTCCTCTTTTCCAATTTGGACTTCCTCTTTTCCAATTTGGATATTATTTATTTCTTTCTCTTGCCTGATTGCTCTAGCTAGGACTTCTAGTACTATGTTAAATAGAAGTGGTGAAAATGGGCATCTTGTCTTGTTCCGGTTCTCAGTGTGGAATGCTTTCAACTTTTCCCATTTGGTATGATGTTGGCTGTGGGTTTGTCATATATAGCTTTTATTATTCTGAGTTAAGTCCCTTCTATGCCTAGTTTGTTGAGGGTTTTTCTCATAAAGGGCTGCTGGATTTTATGGGTTTTTTTCTGTATCTATTGAGATGATAATATGATTTTTGTTTTTAATTCTGCATATGTGATGTATCACATTTATTGACTTGCATATGTCAAACCATTCCTGCATCCCTGGGATGAAACCCACTTGATCATGGTATATTACTTTTTTGCTGTTTCCCACCACTTTAAATCAGATATTGGCCCATGGGTCATTTCTGGCCTGCAGGTATGTTTTGAAAATTTGCTAACATTTAGACACTTAAGGATCTTCATAAAAATAAAAATCAAGCTTTTTGGCTTCTCTTTAAAAAACTAAAAGAAGCAGCTGGATCAAAATAATGTGTACCCCCACTGACAAGCCTTGAGGTCTCCAGGTCCTCAGTAGCCCCACTCCCTAGTGTCTTATATCTTTCCCGTTCCATTCATTCATATTACCTGTGGGTCATGTGAGATCAGATACCTTTAAGAAGGTTGCAGTAAACCAACTTGCCTCTCTTTCAAAAGCTATTGGGCAGCTTACTCAGAACAACAGGCGAAAACACGAAAATTAGTCAACTTTAGGCATTATTTACAAATAAAATAGGAAAGAGGGATTCTATTGGAATGAATGTTTGTGTGTACAACAGATACACAAACTAACAAATAAAAACTCCACCTTGGGGAAATACAGGCCGATTCCTAGGTAGAAAGATTCAGTCTCTGAAAGACAACTGAATTTCACAACTTTATATTTGCCTTTCTACTTGAAATTTAGAGACCCTGTAGATTTTATTAAAGCAGGCATAAGTAAGTAAGTTCCTTACCCACTCTAAGGACTCATCAATACCAGTAGATGATATGGACAAGCTCTAAGGTATAAACAAAATAGGAGGGAGGAAATGACTAGGTAGGAAATGACAAGAGTGAGAGAAAGAGAGAGAGAAGGGGAAAAAAGAGAACTAAAGGAGAGGAAAAAGAATAGAAGGGGTGAGCCTCATAAGGGTCCCAATACTTGTTATTTCAGAGCCAGTTTTAAGATTCATTTTTGCTTTGGACTGTTATTGTTAATTAATCCACCAGGTGGTGCTCTGAAATACCAAATAAACTTCAGTCTTTAATTTTAAAAATTACATTTCCTAGACCTTCCACCTATTATTGAAGGTGGAAAAGATACATGGCTGACCACCCTTTATTCAAAAATATTTATACTGTATAAAAACATACAACATTTGTATTTGAAAGATGACATTTAGGAGGAAAACTGGAGATTGCTGTTTAAATTATTTTTTATTTTCTTGGACATAAAGTATACAATTTTAAAAATCAAGAGAAATGCAATAAATATTTGCACGAAAAAATCTATATGTTTACGTATCCTCCTGGAAGTTCCTTAGGGCTGACACTGGCTCCATTGGAGCCATCGACCCCCCAGCTGTGTGTCTGTGAAATGCTGTGAAAAGCTCATGGGAGGAGTCTAGTTTTCTGCATCCAACCTGGCCTCACCAAACACACTCTGGCCGTATTCTCCAAGTTTTGGTTGCTGCTTTTGGTTCACCTTCCCCCTCAGGGGACCCTGCAGAAGCTTGTTCATCCAACACACTGATTTCCTCTTGACTGCCTCCACACATCATTCGCAGAGAGGTCTGGCTCTTATTTCCCTCCCATAGGCACTGGAAGTGAATTTAGACCAATTTTTAAAGTCTCTAATTTATGACACAATGTAATTTAAAGGGGAAAAAATAAATGACACAATGGGAAATATGCATTGGGGGCTGTGTTCTCAAAGATTTGGCACTAAAAAATAACAATGATGACAAATGACAATGTGAATACAGCAATGGTATCTTTGGAGTCAACTTGTCCTAAGTTCAAATTCTCACTGCTTCCCTTGTTAAGTGTGTTATTTTGACAAAACTCATATTCTCTTTGAACTTCACTTTTCTCTCCTATATAATAAGGCTAATTCCTACTTTGCATGGTTGTTGTGGGAATTAAATAAGATCACATGCTTAAAGCACCTAGGTTAGTAGGCGGCCTATCAATTTCAGTCCCTTTTCCTTCCCCTTTCTTACCTTATTCCTGTGCTCCAACTCAAAGTGTGTACCCCAGTGCCGGTAACAGGGATGCTGCTGCGTTCCCCTGAACCTTACGCATACCTTGGTAATCTACTTCCAAATCTTCCTGATGCTGACCACTGGCTGGATCTCACCATCTTGTTACTTTCAGTTTCCTGTTGGCCCATGCACTGCTGGGACAACCGCCTGATGTGTTTTTTTGTACCTCTTTGGGGCCAGTTGCCTGCCCACCTTCTTGAATGGTTGCTATCCCTGACAACTGGGTATGTCCACCACTCCCCTTGACCTAACAAAATCCCCATTCCTGCTGCAGCGTTAGCCACTCCCCAACCCCCAAATGTTGCCCTGCCTCCAAATCACCGGGCCTGATGCTTCAGAAAAGAGCTGTTCAGCTGCACTGTGCATAGGATCTCTTTGCCACCTGCACATGTTCAGAAAGGCTGTGATTTTTTTCCAGCTTTTATTTTAGATTCAGAGGGTATATGTGCAGGTTTGTTGCAAAGGTGTATGGCATGATGCTGAGGTTTGGAGTATGATTGAACGTGTTACCTAGGTGGTGAGCAGAGTATCCAATAGGTAGTTTTTCAACCATTGCCCCCCTTCCTCCCTCCCCACTCTTGTTGTCCCCAGTATCTATTGTTCCTATCTTTATGTTCATATATACCCAATGTTTAGCTCCCACTTATATGTGAGAACACATGGTATTTGGTTTTCCATTTCTGCATAAGTTCATTTAGGATAATGGCCTCCAGTTGTGTCTATGTTGCTGCAAATTACAAAATTTCATTCTTTTTTATGGCTGCATGATGTTCCATGGTATATATGTGCCACATTTCCTTTATTAAATCCACCAATGATGGGCACTTAGGTTGATTCCATGTCTTTGCTATTGTCTCTATATTTGTTGTTGCTTTGTTTTTCAAAAAGAGTATGATCTAAAAAGAGTGATTGACTGCATCTTGCTCAGTTGCCCAGCCTGGAGTTCAGTGGTGCGACCATACTTTGCTGCAACCTCAAGCTCCTGGGCGCGAGCAATACTTCCATCTCAGCTTCCTAAGTACCTGGGACTACGTGCACATGTGACCATACCCAGTTAATTTTATTTAAGTTATTTCTTGTAAAGACAGGGTTTCACTATATTTCCCATATATATAGTGTTCTTGGACTCGTGGCCTCAAGGGATCTTTCTGCCTTGACCTCTAAAAACACTGGAATTACAGGTGTGAACCACTGTGCCTGGCCTCACTGTTGTGAATAGCGCTGAAATGAATATACAGGTGCATATCTTTTTGGTAGAATTATTTATTTTCCTTTAGGTATATACTTGGTAATGGGATTACTGGGTTGAATGGTCATTAAACTCTTAGTTCTTTGAGAAATCTCTAAACTGCTTTCCACAGTGGCTAAACTAATTTACATTCCACCAATATATTCACGTTGAGTGTAAGCATTCCCTTTTCTCCACAGCCCTACCAACATCTGTCAGTTTTTTGACTTTTGAACAAAAGCAGAAACGCTGTGATTTTTAAAGTGGATCTGGGAAGTGGTCTGTCTGTCTGGATAGAGACTGCTGGTCTCTGCTAGCACAGCTTGAAGATCAGCAAGCATGCCACCTGGGGCATTGCACCGCCATAAAACCTGTTTCGTTCCAGGCAGGAGTCCACCTAAGGCGGCATTACCACAGCTGTCATAGGAAGTCTGAAAGGCGAGGTGAGGTGTTCCGGGGCAGACCGAGTAAGAAGCTCTGTATTTGTGTGCATTTGGAGCAGGTAGTCCAGGCCAAAGGCGCCAACAGAGTGAATCATATGAGGCTGTGCAACTGGAAAGCTGCCAGCTGGGCACACCCGTTAGGATACATGTTCCTGCAGTGGCTTAGCAGAACTTTCCTATTAACATTTATTTAAATACCAACTCTATAGTTTCTGGACATAACTTTATACCATCTTTCTGAAACTGTTTTTATGCCAAAAAGAGTCCTTTAGAAAGTCCATTTATCTGAATTACTTTTTATTCTTCAAACTTATACAGCCACAAATGCTTCTTCTGTTACGAAGAATTGACTGTTTCGTTAACATTAACTTCATGTGGGTTTTACATTAAATTCTTAAAATCCAAAGTTTTAAAATTCTGAGAGAATAAACATATCTTAACAGAAACTTTGCAAATGTGCCACTTTATTGGTGATGGAAATGGTTATGAAAATCTGCTGCTTTTCATAGATAGTGCCAGTTACAGATAGAGAATTATTGTGGTAATCAGCATTTGATCAAGTTCTGGGTTCTGTGAAACTGATTCTTAATGCAAATTTTATCTCCAAAACTTTAGTCTGCTCTCCTAAAATAGCAATAGCCATTTGAGCCATGGACTAAAATGCTTATGGTCCCAAGGATCCTAATGTCATAGTTTGTAGGGAGGTCAGAATATGATGCTTCAACTTGCCAAAGCTGTTTCTTCTTAATCACCTCCAAAAAAGTAAAATTATTAACTCTGCAATTCTTTCCAAATTGCATGTCACCATTCTCTCTTTATTTTTAATTTCAAAAAAAATTCTGAACACTTTTTTTCTTGAATAGTGCACATGGAAAACAATTAAATGTTTAGATAACAAGGTGTTGGTCTTATTTTAAATTTTGCTTAATTGGAACTTTAAAAATCAATGTGAAGGGTGGATCTTAAAGGCAAGCTTAAAAAGACAGTCACAGCTGGGTGCAGTGGCACATGCCTGTAGTCCCACCTACTCAGGAGGATTGCTTAAGCCCAGGAGTTTGAATCCAGCTGGGACAATGTAGCAAGACCCTATCTTTCTAAAAAAAAAAAAAAAAGAAGAAGCAGCCACCAGTCTCAAAGGGTTGTATACTATACCACATGATTGATTATATAACAATCCTATAACAATCCCCAAGTGACAAAATTATAATATGGAAAACAGATCAGAGGTTGCCTGGGGCTAGCACTGGGGGAAGGGTGTGACTCTTAAGGAAGAATACTGGGGGTTTCTTTGTAATGTTGGAACAGTTCTGTGTCCTGAGTGTGGTTTTGGTTATTCAAATCTGTATGTGTGATAAAACTTCATAAAACTATAGACCAAGAAAAGAAAGAGGAAAAAGTGTAAGTAACACTGGAATATGAATAAGGTCTGTATCTGAGGTAATAATACTGAACAACATCAATTTCCTGGTTTTGACAATGTGCTCTGGGGATATGTAATAATACTGTTAGGGGAAGTGAAGGGTACATGGTAATTCTCTGTGCTATTTTTCCAAGTTCTTGTGAGAAACTATTTCAAACAAAAAGATCAAATTTTAACAAATCAGTGGAAAGAAGTAATTAGGTCTATGAAAGGGTTTTGTTTTAAAGAAAATTTTAAATGCCAGAATGTGAGTTCTTGGAGTACGTGTATAAGGCAGTAATGCCAAATGCTTTGGGAAAAAAGGAAAGTTGACAATAATCCATAACAATTTTCTGGTCACAGTTTCCTCAGTAATATTCCCTTTCAGTGTTAGCTTCTTCTCTCCCTCCTGTTGATCCAGTTTCCATCATTCTCTTCTGCTCCTTTTTAATATATGAAAGCTCTCTGCTTCTCTCTCCCTTTTTCACTGCCTTCTATTCCTCATGCCTAATGTAATCTCTCTCTTTTATCCTCACAAAACCCAAATCCAGGTCAGCAACTTCCATTTATAGTCATAAATCTGGTCTCTGCTCTGTGTGCACTCATATGTATTTCTGAAGAGAGGATGGGGTGTTGGAAGAATCTGACTGGCAGAGCTAGGTGGGGAGAGCAGAGCAGAGAAGTTCTCTTTATTTATACTATAGTACTGAGGGCAAGAGTCTCAGCATTTAAATGTCTGAATTATTCCTTTGCATGGCAAGAATGTGTCTAGATTTTTAAAAGCAACAAACATAACTGCATATGAATAAAGGCACCTCCAGGTTGATAGTGTTTTCAATAATGCTCACCTTGGTCAAAATGTTGACAATATAAGGGGGCACTCAAAATTGCTCATTTTCTCATTCCAGTGCAAGATCTCCTGGTACTACAGGGTCAAAGTAGGTTTTCCCAAAGCTGTTTCAGGGTTGATGCTTATTTGAAGCTTTAGATCAGTACCATACCAAATCTGAAGACAATTATTCTTAATTGATTTTTACTCTATACTTGGGGAAAAAATGTGAAGGCAAAAGGAGGTTTCTGTTCAAGATTTAAAAATGATTCTGCATTGGCAATTATATAAAAGAACTTTGGAGAGTCTGGGGAATTTCTTGCTAAATTCAATTATCTTTATAGTTTGGGCCACTCTAAACTCTTCTCCAAAGCCTTTAGAAGTTTTAAGGTCAAGGGAAGACCAGAATAAGAACTGCAATTGCAGCTACGTGGAGTGTCTGTGTGGAATACAGAACATAACTTCTTTTATTAAATATAACACAAGAAACAAATATCGAAGTGGACCCTGGTGTCTATGGGTATTTAATGCAATGTTGGTATTGTGGAGTAGTAGTAATAGTAGTAGTAGCAGATGAATCACAAAGTCAACATTTATGAGTCATTTGTCAGGCCATTTCTAATGTCATTCCATGCCTGCATGCCTTCTCTGCCTTTCATTCATTTTGAAATAAAGAAAAAAATTGCCTTGGTTTTAGTGAACCTTAGAAAAATAAGTGTAAAAAAATCTCTGGATGTGGTTTCTTGTTGATTTAGGATTCCAATAGCTTCATCATTCCTTTCTTGCTGTGTCTCCCCAGATATCTCAAAGATATCTTAAATATTTTAAATATCCCAAATGATAATCTGGGAACCCCTAGAATGTAGACTTCTCAAAGGCAGGGATTTTGTCTGTGATCACTGCCATCCCAGTGCTAGAACAGTGTCTGGCGCAAGTGCTCAATAGCCTTTGACTGAGTTGGGTTGGTAACTGGATGTTGGGAAAATAATTTTGTCTCTGGAGTCAGACTGACCTAGGTCAGAGTTCTGACTCTGTCACTCAGTGACCTGGGACAAAGTATATCACTTCCCAGAGCTTCAGTTTTCTGATATACCAGGTGCTGTTGGACCTCAGCAGAGAGAGTATGCACAAAGGACTGAGCACGGAGTTTGGGAGGTATCAGATGCTTAGTCAGTGACCATTCCCTCATGAATTCACAGCCATCCTACCCTTTTTCTGTTAGAATTATCTATTTTCCTGAATGCAACTGATTCAAAGTGAAGCATTTTCATAGAAGGTTATCATGATTTCTAAGAAGAGTCTCTAGGATCAGAATTCCCTGGAAACAGAATGAACTTCTCCCTGTATTTCTTAGCTTTACAAACCCTAACTCAGCTAATCACATCTCCATAGGATCTATACCAACATAAACATGGAAAACACCATTTTTTTTAGATTTCTGTCAACCTGAACATTCAGCATTTTCAGGCAGAAGAGTTAAGTTGAGTTGAGTTGTGTTTTTATTTGTTCTATTTTATTTTCCACTTGTCAAGTAGATTAAGATTAATATATAGCTCTATTTCTTTTTGGAAAGGAGAGCTTTATTTCTCATATAAGGTTGCATCTTACAGGGTGGCCATTCTGAGAAGCTAGAAACAGACTCTTTGAGGGAGGAGCAAAGGGAACACGAATTTATGCTGAAAGGGGTGGCCAAACATACATATTCAATAAACTATAGGAGAAGTCATGAATATTTATGAAAGGAGAAATATGCACATTCCCCAATAAACTTCATGCCCCTTCATGGGTACCATGTTCAAAAAACAGTGGAGTTGGCATGATCCCATGGAGGAGTTTTCAGCCCTCTGAGGTCAAAAGTTGAAGCAGAGGACATGAAAACCCTTACTGCGCATCCTCCATGGTCTCTTACCAGGAAGGAATGCTGGCCGGTTATTTTGTAGAAACCACAGAAGGGAGAGGTAGCATCAGGTGGTTGATACTAGGGGTGGAGTGAGTCTTTCCAAAGGGCTGGTTTCTGTTTAATCCTTAGGAAAAAGTGACAGAGGGATTATAATGAGGTTTCTCCAGCCTCCCATCCTGTCATGGCTGGGAACTCAGTTTTTGAGGTTTCTCTGGGATCCCTTGGCAAAGAGGAGGTCTGTTCTGTTGCTTGGTGCACTTAGGATTTCATTTTATTTCTCATTTTCTTCCTTTTGCCTGAGATTTCTGAGAGGCGGTATTGATGGCCAAACTTTTATTTTGTCCCATTTCGTTGCCAGAGTGGTGTGGCCCTCTTTAATGTCTAGGATGACCTAGGGGTCCAAAAATGCAGACTTTTCTTCTCTTTTTGACATTTCATGCCTGATATATTACATCCATCTAATAAGTGATTTCCAAGCATTCTAGTCTTTGAGGTTGATTATGTGTTCCCACTCTCACTCAGTTGTATACCTTACGTGCCTCATTTATTTTATTAACTAAAGTTGTAATCAGTTATTGATTGCCTACTTTGTGTCTTCGCATTTTAGTTCTGTGGGAAATAAGGAAGGATAAGAAACAAGTTGAGGGGTTGGATTCTATTCTCAAGGAAAAAAGAAATACAATGAAAATTTAAAATATTTACTGTATTATATATGTTTATAAAATGGTTTGCATAAATAAAGGTGCTAAATAAGTGGTTTTAATAACTACTAGGTCTGTGGTTAAATGGAAGAGACAAATCTTGTAAACATGACACCCCTAGGAAAAATTATTAGAGGATATAGGTATATGCATAACATTATGGTAGAGACTGTATTTCTATATTGTTTTGAAGTGTTAGAATTACCATACATAGGCTTGAAGGAAGTTACCAGCAAAGGTCAAAAGAAACTAATGAATATAAAAAGCTGGTGCCCTCTCAGGAAGGCTGAGAGATTAAAATCACCTTGTCCATGGAATGTGGAAAACTCCATTCTGATATGGGCCAGCCATACTGTCCAAGGGGACAGATCCAAGGGGCAGGAAGGTGAGGCTAGTTCTCTGCAAGGTTAGTAACAGAATCTTAGGAAAGTCTTTCTGTGTAAAAGGAGTGTCATGGTGAGGGTGATGTTGGCTATAAGCCATGCTGGGAAATGGAAGAAAGACAGGCAGGATTGAAGTGGTTGAGGTTGGAGTGATGGGAAATTAGTTGGGACAAAGGGTTGAGCCCTTCTAGGGCTAGAAACCCAAATCACCAGGTCTAAGAAGGTATAGCAAACTTTAATCTAGTGTTTCTCTAAATATCAAAAAGTCCTAGCGATCATCTTGGACATTTGCTAAAAACGCATGGCCAGGCCCTGCCCCATGTCTCTAACAGCAGGATCTTTAGGAAAGAGCTTAGGATTCTGTATTTTTAATGAGTGCTCCTGATGAGTTTGTATGACTAGAGAAATTTGGAAAACATTGCTTTAGTCCAACCCAATCTGGCATCAGTATTCAAATTCTCTCACTCAGTGGGTAGAGCAAGGCTGGGAAGCAAGAACTTTTTGGATTCAGAAGGGTGTGTACATGGTATATCTGGAAGGCATCCTGGAAGCAAGATACAGCCTTGAGAAATAGGGCTATCATGTTCTGGATGTGGGAATTAGGGCTCCAGTGAACTGAAACTATTTTAGCCAGGGCTCTAGTGCTTGTGGGAGACCAGAGAAGATCCTGGGAAATATACCATCCGTCAAGCATTCAGCCACAGAGATGGGAGTGGTGATAACTACCTCCAGCCCTCTCAGTGCAAACAGAAGATTTAGGCTTGTGTAGTGTCCCTGTCTTGATGGGCTGTGGGGTTAGACTGTACCCTTATGGGTAAGAATTGAGTGGTGCCTCTCTATTGAGAAGGATGTTGTTACTGGATGGCAGCCATTAGAGCAAATGAAAGGTCCTCCGACACCAGTATTCACCAAGGAGGCTGGATAGGCCGTGAGGAAACTCCAGCTTCTTTCAAAGCTTCAGTCCATTTGGTTCAGATGTAAAAGGATCTGGGTGTCCTTGAAGCTTCACCCTCTTGAGTCCAGCAGGGTCATAGTGGGGGTGATCATGTGCTAGATCTCCCTAAGATGAAGGAGAATCTTGGAGGGCCAGATTGTGCTAGGAAGCCCAGGAGACCAACCCATAATGCAGCCTTAGTCTCCTGCAGTCTTGGAGGATGCCTTGGTGATGTTCATTACTCTCAGGTGAGGCTGGAGCAGGCAGGTGGAGGTGCATGTGAGATGGAAGGGAATGATCAGTGGGTGCTGTTTGACCAAGAGTAGGGATTGATAGATTAGGAAGTAATGCATTTTGACTTTGATCATCAAATGAACAAGAGAAATTACAGCCACGTTTAAAGAATGAAAATGATAGCCTGGACAATAACAAATGCTGGTGAGGATGTGGAGAAATGGGAATCCTTGTACGCTGTTGCTGGAAAAGTAAATTAGTACAACCACTATGGAGAACAGTTTGGAGCTTCCTCAGAAAACTAAAAATAGAGCTACCATATAGTCCAGCAATCCCACTGCTAGGACCCCAAAGAAAGGAAATATTTCAATATACAAATATGTATATTGAAGAGATATCTGCACTCCCATGTTTACTGCAGCACTATTCACAATAGCTAAGATGTGGAAGCAACCTAAATTTCCACCAACAGATGAATGGATAAAGAAAATGTGGTACACATACACAATGGAGTACTATTCAGCCATAAAAAAAGAATGAGATCCAGTCATTTGCAACAACATGGATGGAGCTGGAGGTCATTATGTTAAATGAAGTAAGTCAGACACAGAAGTACAAACTTCACATGCTCTTACTTATCTGTGGGGTCTAAAAATCCAAACAATTGAACTTACGAAGATAGAGAATAGAAGTGTGGTTACCAGAAGCTTAGAAAGATGGGGGTAGGGGGAAGTGGGGACAGTTAATATGTACAAAAAATAGTTACAAAGAATGAATAAGATCTAGTATTTGCTAGCACAAAAGGGTGAGTATAGTTAAAAATAATTTAATTGTACATTTAAAAATAATTAAAGGAGCATTGTTGGATTGTTTGTAACACAAGGGACAAATGCTTGAGATAATGGATACCCCATTACCCTGATGTGATTATTATGCATTGCATGCCTGTGTCAAAATATCTCATGTTCTCCATAAATATATACGCCTACTCTGTACTGACAAACATTCAAAAAATGTTTTAAAATTAATAAAAGAGCCTGGAGAATGATTCTAAATTCTGATAAATTTGTTTTCCTCTCTCAGTAGGAATCTCCCATTATTTTCTTCTTGGCCCAAAGAAAAGATAGACTTTCTGGTTCACTGTTCCTTATGCCGATACTACAGGTTATATTGCTATATTTTGTACTTTCAATTTCTTTTTTAGAATAAATAAATATTTGAGTAAAAATTTGTTTTAATGAATTGGAAGACCTGGCTGTCTTCACCTTTCAGAATCCTCTCTGCCAGTCACGCTACTACCTACTGATTATAATCGTGTCAAAAATCACCTCTTCCATGAAACCTCTCCTGCTTCCTCCATCGACAGGTGATTTCTCCATCCTTCAAACCCCATACATTGCACCTTTGTTTGTAAGTTCTTTATGGCCTTCCCATTTTATTTTCTTCCTTTTACTCTTCAACAACATTTAATTTATAACCCTCCCTGTTCCACAAAGGAAATCTATAGAAGAAAATATAATATAAATGAGAAAATGCAAATGAGAGAAAAATAAATATAGGAATATAAGATGAAGCCAAGTGTTACAAATATTTATTGAACACTAGTCATGTCCCACATGATAGACAGTGCCTGCTCTCCTGGAATACAGACCCGACCCAGGGCAAAGCTGTGGCTTATGGTCCAGGAAACATTCAGAGACCAGCTTCAAACCTTCACCAGAGTTTTAGTGTTAATCATTCAGTCCTGACCTACCCATATTCTCATGAAATCACCCACTCCTTATTATTGTCTGTCTCTAGAAACCAGGCAACAGTGTAATCTTGATGGTGCTAGTATTTTTCATCAAAGACCTTCCTTCCCACTCCATCGGTATCTTGCTAGCTCTTCTCTGAGTCTTTTTCAAGTTCTAAAGTCTTCAATGCCAAGACTGTAAAGACATTCATATAATTATGCTGGGGAGACTGGATATCCCTCAATTTTTTTCAAGGAACTTCTATTCTAGCTTGTGTGTACTTCATACATTATATTAATGTCTAATAAAATGAACCACTGGCAGGTTTTTCATTAAGTTATAGCTGCTTCTGCAAAAGAAACCTCATTTATATGTTGTTTCCTCTACATTGGCTAAATGGCAGCAAATAAGATAAGGACATGATTATCATTTTTCAGATGTTGTGAGAGCGCTTGATGGCACCAACATAGTCATCTACGGCTCCAGGGCAAACTATGCATGGACCATTATGACTGTACAAATACGTGGAAATGTAGATTGTTACCATAGCAACAAGAAAAGCTACAGATTTCCTCCAAATCAATACCTAATTTCTATATTTTAAGCAAAATTATTGTAGAGGGAAGTCCCTTCTAGGCCATTTTTAAAGCAGATCATTTGCACTAGGAAAGTTAAAAAGATTATATCATCTCAGATGTAACTAGTAATTAGAATATTTTCTCACAGGACTTATTTCTTCAAGAATGCCAAATTTTTACTGCTGTATTTTCAAAATTCAACTAAGTTGCTAATTTAAGATCATAGGTTTAAGTACTCCTCCATGAATTAGAGTTTTACTCTCAGGAAGCTCCAAGAAATGTTAATTTCCTGGAGTCTGTTTTTCCCATTATATAATAAAATCAGGTACTGGGCACCCAATACTTTAATACAGAAAGAGAATATTGGACTCTCTCTCCAAAAAGAGCCAGGTGTCTGCATTTATGTATATCAGGAGTAGTCTCATCATGTCCGGGCTTTTGCTTGGAGCAAGGTTGCATGCGGTATAACGTGGGGCAGAGGCCGGGTGCAGTGGCTTATGCCTGTAATCCCGGCATTTTAGGAAGCTGAGGCGGTCTGATCACCTGAGGTCAGGAGTTTGAGACCAGCCTGGCCAACATGGCAAAACCCTGTCCCCACTAAAAATGCAAAAATTAGCTGGGCATGGTGGCGCACACCTGTAGTCCCAGCTACTCGGGAGGCTGAGGCAGGAGAATCGCTTGAACCCGGGAGGCGGAGGTTGCAGTGAGTCGTGATTGCGCCCCTTCACTCCAGCCTGGGTGACAGAGCAAGACTCTGTCTTAAAACATAAAAAAATAATATGGGGCAGAAAGTTTCGAGACCAAGGTGTATAGGGTCAGTGTGAACAGTGGCATGCCAAGGTCAGCCTGCAATCCAAGGGGCAAGCAGGATCCAACCTGAGAAGTCACCTGGGTAATGCTTGGAGCCAACTGGGTGACACCAAAAGCCAAACTAAACCCAGGAATCTGGGAGCAAATGCTAGGGGGACCCAAATAAATTTGCACAAGGTAACTCTCTTGCTTCAGGCAGATGTTTCATACTTACCTGTGTTTCTCAAGCTTTTTTGACCACAACTCATAGTTATGAAATATATTTTATATCATAGCCTGATGCACACTCCTGTGTCAGAGTTTCAGAAAGATACTTGCCCTTACCATGCATCTGTCACTCTCATGTTTTCAATTCTCTTAGGTTCAATTCTATTTCATTTAGAGATATTAGTAGGAGACTCACTAAACTGATTTCGTGATCTGCTAATTGATAGAAATACATAGCTCAAAATAAACGGTCTTGGAGACTGGGGAGATGGGACGCAGAGAGTACAAAAACAAACAAAACACAACTGGAGGACATGGTTTCCGATTTCAAGGCTTTGAAAGCTCCTTAGGAAGTTAGAATGTGACATGAAACAACAAAATAACACATTTGGAATAAAGAAATCAAAACAAGCAGGTTCACAATCAAATTAATATTAATACTAGCAGCGTTGACTCCAGATGTGAAAGGTTAAGTTAGAGTCAACGATTAGAGGTTTCCGAGAATAATAGGTGTAAAGCCAGCTTTGGGGTAACTTCTCTGGATAAAGCATCCAGAGAAGTAAATAGCACAGATAGTGTAACAACATGCTTCAGCAGATAACCCTAAATTGTGTTTCTGGGTTGAAGAGGAGAGTGTGTGTAACATAGAGGGCTGAAAAAATTAACTTAGACAAGATGAGGCAGGTGGAAGCTTTCAATACTTTAGGCTCAGCCTCCAAAAGACATTAGAAGAAAACTACCCTTATCTATATAATTAACATAGTGTATTTGTGTTTAAGGATTATTCTGGTGACTGCTAAGAAAGGATGCATTGCCTTGGGAGGCCGAGGCGGGTGGATCATGAGGTCAGGAGATCAAGACCAGCCTGGCCAACATGGTGAAACCCCGTTTCTACCAAAAACACAAAAATTAGCTGGGTGTGGTGGTGCACACCTGTAATCCCAGCTACTCAGGAGGCTGAGGCAGGAGAATTGCTTGAACCCGGAAGGCGGAGGTTGCAGTGAGCTGAGATTGTTCCACAGCACTCCAGCCGGGGCTACAGAGCGAGACTCCATCTCAAAAAAAAAAAAAAAAAAAAGAGGATGCATTGCCATCAGATTTATTGGAAACAAGGAATATTGTTGTTGTAATCTGGAGAGAATTAAAAATCTGATCTAATGTCACAGGAATGAAAACACAAGGGGGGAAGGATCCAGGAGACCTGAGGATGCACTTGGGACCTGTTGATAAGTTTCATGACCTATCTTCCTGGCATAAGCCTCCAAAGCTGAGTGTAACTTGAGAGGTAATTAAGGCACTGGCTGCCCACAGTTGTATCCTTGTTGCCCTGCCAAAGCACTCTCTTTCCCCCAACTTGACCTGGAATTACCAGTATTCATCACTGCTGGGTTAAACCACAAAGACAAAACTCCTTTAAAAATCTCTGGACCTGGTGGGCTGGGACAGTAACCTTTCATCAGCCCCCCTTCTATCTCTGAAAAGCTATGTATGAATTTAAGAAAAGCTGACTCTTTGGAAAAATTGGACCTGGACCCTCCAAGCTAATGAAAGAAGAGAGATTCTTCATGTGGATGGGAATGGCTGGACCTCAGAGCCCTGCCTTCTCTTTCTAGAGGTTATCTTTCCCTTGGGGAGCTCACTAATTGCCCTGCTTCTCTGTTATACTGGGGTCACCCCTCATTTCTCCGCTTCCCTGCCTAGGGCTTGGTTTCATTAGCGAAATGTGACAACAGGTTTAGCTACAAACACCCATTAACATCAAGCGTCAGAATCTCAGGTGTGCACAACAGCTGGCACAGGTGAATGCTCAGCCCTCTCTGGGCACTGTAGCTATTCCGCCTATGCTATTAACTGCTTTGATCAAAGTTGTCTCTATATTAATCTCTCCCCCTTACTAACTCATGAGGCCGCTGATAGATAGAGCTAGCGTCTTATTCCTTTACACATCGCCTTAGTGCTTAACACATAGTACCTTGCACTGATGTTTGCACATAAATTAACAGCATAATTAGAATATGAGGTGTGATGGTTGTATTCCAGGTATCTCTACAAGGCTGAAGTTAAAATTCTTATCTTTTAGTTAAGAGACTAACCCTAAATTACTTTCCATGGCAATTTAGTAGAGATTAGTTTATCAAATTAGTTATTTGGCCTTGAATTCACTGTGAGGACATGGATGATGAATATTAGGGGGAGACCTCAAGAAGGCACTGGGGAACTTTAGACACACTCAGAGAAAGGAAAACAGAAGCGGAGCACTGCAATCAAATGTCATCTATTTCACAATCCTACCTCAAATTATTCTGCCTATACCACTGCACATTTGCTTAAATGATATCATGTAATGGTCTCCCCCAACTTTTTAAGCAGTGTGTTTCCTCAATATCTTCAGGTAGAGCACAAATAGAATATATTGTTCCTTTTGAAGACTATGGGCTATGACCCTCTCCACCCCAAAACTACGATGTTGGCACATAGAAGATGCTCAAGAGGTACCTGTGAGTGGATAAATACATACACTTCACAGTGAAGCTCTCTCTACTTCACTCGTTTTATCTAAGGCCTAGTGCGTAATAGTCTCAATGAGTGTTTTGTATGAATAAATACACACTTTTTCAATGTATCTTAAATCCCCCATTTTCTTTCAGGGCTGGAACAACCATTATCTCTGATAATTTAAACTCCAATTTCCTTGTATTTATCACATCTGTAAGTACGTAAGAGAAGCATTAACTTTTACAGTTAAAATTCTGGTAGAGAGCTCCAACCAAAGATTATATATCTTCTATAATGCCCCCATATTTATGATCATCTCTAGAATAGGAGCTAGTTGAACCTGACCATAGATTACCCATTGACATATTAGATGATTCAATAGTATAACTAATCAGTAGTAATTTCAACTCCTCTTTGGAATTTTAAATTAAATAATCTTTACATGTCAACATAGAAGATGATGCATTAAAGAACTCCAGATTTCTTTGGTACTCAGTTATTCAGTCTTTTTTCAGGGCCATTGTCTGGTAATTACTCAGGTGAATTATGAGAAAATATCTGTGCATTCCTGGGTAATGACAGATTCTTTCACCCTGAAAAATTTCCACACTGGAAATTTCCATCACATGTGCACCAAGAGGAACTGTTGATATACCTGGGAGAAGTTTAGAAAGTAAGAACATTTCTGTGAAATGATGTTATACTAATATTGAAACTGATTTCTGAGTTGGAATCTACCAATAGAATAGTGGGCCTGTATCTGTCACGTATTTATTTTTATTAATTACATAAAATAATTTCAATGTACCATAAAAATCAGGAGAAAGCTTAAAATATGTATTTCCTTTTTCATTAAATATCCTTCTACAACCCCATTTTAAGAGGTGCCTAGTATTTTATCTAATAAATGGATCATAATATGAATAATTTTAAAATAAAATGTAACAACAAAATATGTACTCTTCTGAAAGCATCCACAGTTTCTCCCAAGACATCATTCTCAGCTTCTATAAAAACAACACGTAACACAAAGAAACCTCAGCTCCAGGTAAGATAAATGGAATAAATTTGACGTCTCCTTGAACATCTGGATCTTAGGTTCTTCACTATCTAAAATATTGAGGACTGTTGCTCAAAGGAGTACAGAGTAATGAGATATAAAGATCCTTTTTATCTTGATGCTCACCAAGTGGGCACTCAAAATTCCTGTGTTCATTTCTTTAAGTCTTGGATGGTTCCTAGATGTCTAACTGGTAACTACTCTTCCAGGAAGTTTATAGGATGCAGAAGTCACTGCTTCCCTGTAATATAAGGTAGTTGAACAAACTAGACAAGACAAATGGCAAAACTTTGTAGGATCTTCCTTGATTATACTTAATAATATTCTTGATTAAACTTAATTTATATCCACAATCATTTATTAAGCAGCTACTCTTTGCTGGGATTGGGGACATAAACACGAGTAACACCCCATCCTGTAAGGAAGAGAGCTTTTAATCTCCATTGGCAAAGTTAATCATTATCTGTAAATACTTCTTAACAATATACATTATTTTCAAATAAGATTTGATTTTTTTTTTTTACATAACTCATTATTTTACATATCTATGGCACAAATGGCCTGGCTTGCTTCTTGTAGTAAGAAGGCTTACTTCTTCTGTCTTGAGGCCCTGTCCCTGGACCTGTGGGCTTCTTCCATATTGGCATGTCCTTAGTAACAAATTGACAGAAGGAAATGTTTAATAACTACAGACAGATAATTGTATTTGATATCCATATTGATAACTGTCAGCAAGGCACCATTCCTTAATGGGTCACAAAAACACATGATCTTTTAGTCAAGGATCTCACCATTGTATCAGCCTCCACTGATGGATGTCCTATCAGCTGTTCTTAAGGTGGACAGTTTCCTGCTCAAAGAGAGTTTTCTGTTCTCTTAGAAGCATCAGCTACTTCTTTTTATTTTTCTCTCGAGACACAGTCTCGCTCTGTTGCCCAGGCTGGAGTGCAGTGGCACAATCTTGGCTCACTGCAACCTTTGTCTCCTGGGTTCAAGTGATTCTCGTGCCTCAGCCTCCTGAGTAGCTGGGATCACAGGCATGCACCACCATGCCTGGCTAATTTTTTGTATTTTTAGTAGCAATGGGGTTTTGCCATGTTGGCCAAGTTACTCTCAAACTCCTGACCTCAGGTGCTCTGCCTGCCTCAGCCTCCCAAAGTGCTGGGATTACAGGTGTGAGCCACCGTGCCTGGCCAACTACTTCTTTTTAATTCATTGCTTCATCACACATATATTGAGCACCTACTCTATGGGGCCGCTGCTCTCTGCTTATGATACCACCTGTCTTGGACCCAAGGCATTTCCCTGCCTTTTTCAAAGTCACATTTTTTTTTCTTTACAGAAATAATTAAGTTATCAAAGTCACAGTTTTAATAATCATTCTATCACATGTGCTCAATGTATCAGAGATTTTCCCTGGACTAACAGTAAAGTAAGTTAGCTTAGGTTTAATTGGAATGGGGATGTCTTACTTGATTGAACTAATGAAAATTAGAAGCATTTAAAATTTGAATTACTTTAATAAGGACAAAACAGTCATTTCCTAAATTAATTATAATTTATTAACTACCTTTAAACCCTTATTAATTAAATAGGATAGTAAAGTGAAATTTAAAAGATGGATGATTTCCTGAAGGAGATGAAATAGTAATTTTAAACATCTTTCTCTATTGGTTTAATAGACAAGCACAGCATGGTGTAATCCAGGACTTGGAACAGCAGGATGATGAAAGACTCTGTATAGGGAGAGCATTCTGGTGATGGGAACTAGTGAGGACTATTTTCCAGAGAATGACTGTATTCTATTTTACTCTGTTTCAGTAGTTATTAACTTTTCTGTGGTTGAGAACTTGACACACATAAGTCAACTGATGTTTCTTAGGTATGCCTTATATACCAGGCATTGTGCTGAGAGCTGAGGATTTATCAGAACAAAAATAGATCCCTTCGAGAGTTTGATGAAAGCTAGGGACTCATTCCAACAGAAAAAAATTAAAATGTATTCATGTACATTCATACCAATTTCTGTGTACTAACTCTCAGGAGGTATATAGACCCCTAAAATTCATCCATGAAGACCCTGGGTCTGTGGATCTAATTTAAGGACCACTGCTGTACTTGAAGGTATTCAAGCAAGGAATGACAGGTGTCATAGGACTAATCACTTAAGCCCCCTAGGCTTCCACTTCTTTGTTAAATGAGGACAGTCAGTGAAAGCCTTCTATTGCTAAGAATCTGGGAGGCTGTGAATAAGTGTTATAAGTATGCTTGCTTGTATATATCATCTGTCTCTCTGTTGCCAATATTTGTGTGTGGGCATAGAAGAGAATAGCACAAAACAGAGCATCACCAAATAGAATAGGAATCAGAGGATCATCTGGAATTTAGAAATCTTATCAACTCCTCCACAGGAAGAGGGAAATCCAGATGGTAAGTGATCCCACAGTGAATGAATGGCAGAGTCAGGGCTCGACCCCGAATTTCCTGACCCTCAGCCCACAGTGTGCATGAAGAGTTATCCTCCATTAATGCCCACAAAATGGGTTACGATCGATTGATAACTAGCTTTTGAATTGACATCAAATCTCAGTTGTTTTCTTGTTGAATTAAGGGATTTGTCTTTAATTAGAGGTGTTACTAATGAAAATGTTTTATAAGCTTAGATCCTTGGTATAAAAGACACTTATGAAATTCAAAGACATCGGGGAAATCCAGAAAGCATTGCTAGTGGCGGTAACTTCGGTGTTACGGGTTACATTGTGTTTCTCCAAAATTCATACATTGCAGTCCCAGCCCCCAGTACCTCAGAATGTGACTATATTTAAAAACTGGGTCTTTACAGAGGGAATCAAGTTAAGATGAGGGCATTCGGGTGCATCCTAGTCCAATACGATGGGTGTCTTAATAAAAGGGGGAAATTTGGACACAGAGACCCACACAGGGAGAGAGCCATGTGAACCTGACAGCAGGGATCAGAGTGATGCTTCTGGAATCCAAGGAACTCCAAAGATTGCTTGCCAACTCCCAGAAGCCAGGGGAGAGGCCTGCGACAGATTTTTCTCTCACAGCGTTCAGAAGAGAGATTTTCTCTCACAACCCTGCTGACACCTGGATTTTGGACATCTAACCTCCAGAACTCTGAGATGATAAATGTCTGTTGTTTAAGCCATCCAGTTTATGATACTTTATTACAACAGCTTCGGCAAACCAGTCTACCTAGGAAGGTCACATGGCCTCTCTGGGCTTGGTTTCCTTGCAAGTCAAGTGAGGAATGAACCAGATAAGTAGCTGTTTTGTTTTTTTTTTGTTTTTTTGAGACGGAGTCTTGCTCTGTCACCCAGGCTGGAGAGTGCAGTTGCATGATCTCTGTTGACTGCAACTTTCACCTCCTGGGTTCAAGTGATTCTCCTGCCTCAGCCTCCTGAGTAGCTGGGACTACAGGCACCTGCCACCATGCCCAGCTAATTTTTGTATTTTTAGTAAAGATGGGGTTTCACCATTTTGGCCAGGCTGGTCCCGAACTCTTGACCTCAAGTGATCTGCCTGCCTTGGACTCCCAAAGTGCTGCGATTACAGCAGATAAGTAGTTTTTGATGGTGTTCTTGGAGCCTTTCAGGGGCTTCTGTGTGAGTGTTTGTGATACAGAAACTGTGGAACAAATGAAATAGTATGTATATACAGTGTATATATACTATAGTGTGTTATATAGTATATATATTATACACACATATATATTATATAAACTATATTGTATTAATGTGTGTGTGTGCATGCACACACATGCATTCAGGGTTCCCCTCACATCCCCTTCCTCTGTACCAGCTGAGGCTGCTTCCCAGAAACAGGTCCTTTCTGTTTTCCAGATAGGAAAATCTCCCTAAGATATTATGTGAAAGAGTAGGTTTCACAGCAGTGTGCATGGTATGCTTCCTTCTTTTCGTATTAAAAGGGGAAATAATTTAGAAAGATGGACAATAACAACTGTTGGTGAGGAAGTGGAGAAATTGGAACACACATACGTTGCTGGTGGGAAGGTAGCATGATGTAGCCACTTTGGAAAAGAGTCTGGCAGTTTTGCAAAATAATTACATGTAGATTTACCATATGACCCAGCAATCCCACTCCTAGATGCATCCCAAGACAATTGAAAATGCCTATTCACACAAAAATGTGTACATGCGTGTTCGTAGCAGTATTATTCATAATAGCCAAAAACTTGGAAACAACAAATATCTATCAGTTAATGAGTAGATGAAATGTGGTATGTGTCTGTACAATGGGGATATTCAATCATAGAAAGGAATGAAGCACTGATACATGCTACAACATGGATGAACCTTGAAAACATTGTGCTAAGTGAAACATTGTGCTAAGTGAAAGAAGTCAGTCACAAAGGCCACCTACTGTATGATTCAATTTATATGAAATGTCCAGAATAGACAAATCTATAGAGACAGGAGTAGATTAATGATTGCTTAGGGATAGTGAGATGGGGGAACTGGAGGCAGGAGGGTGATAGCTAGGGGGCATTTATTTTTGGAATGATGAAAATGTTCTTTAATTGGATGGTGGTCATGGCTGTACATCTTATGAATATAATAAAAACCACTTAATTGTACACTTTAGAAGAGTGAATTTTATAGTATATTATATTTCAATTTTTAAAACCTGGGAAGAGAATAAAATTCGTTTAGAAAGAGGGACTAATAATTCGTTATTTTCTTTATTATGCACAAACAAACTCTGTAAGAAGACATAACACACTGATCAGTGGTTACCTGGATTGGGAGAGCTTCTGAGACACTCATAACTGAGCAAATGGGGGACAAGTGAAAAAGAGGGATTTAAAAAGAAACATAAAATTTAAAATTATCTATATCTAAAATATTAATTTTATAATTGAAGTTTGAACCATGTGGCTACATTATCTTTTAAAAAATTAAATAAGAGTAAAATTATATAAAACTGTGTACATTGTATTAGAATCTTTTTATTATTTTTTGTTGAGATAGGGTCTCTGTCACCTAGGCTGGAGTGCAGTGGCATAATCTTGGCTCACTGCAACCTCCACCTCCTGGGCTCAAGCAATCCTCCCTGCCCCAGCCCCACTAGTAGTTGGGACTACAGGTACACACCACCATGCGTGGATAATTTGTATTTTTTTGTAGAGATGGGGTTTTGCCATGCTGCCCAGGCTGGTCTTGAACTCCTGAGATCAAGTGATCTACCCACCTCAGCCTCTCAAAGTGCTAAGATTACAGGCGTGAGCCACCGTGCCCGGCCAAGAGTTTTATTATAGTTAGTTTGGTAGTATAGAAGTTTCAACCCCTAGCTATGAGAGCTTGAAGACACATATTTAATTTTTGTCTTTAGGACATTTGGTTAATTTATCATTAGGGCACATATCATTGGATTCCTTTTCTTATGATTCTTGATTACCCATTCTAGATAATCCTTTCTTTATTTTGGTACAATTCTTATTTTTTTTTCTAGAACTATTTGGTGTGCCTGTTCTCTGCATATGTTCTTCTCTTATTAAATAGAAACAAGTATACATCTTACACGTATAACTCCAGAGTTTATTATTTTCTACTTTTTTCATAACATCAACTACTAATACTTTCTACTGCACTTCCTGGGAAGTGGAATAGAAACTAACATAGGCCTTTATTTGAAAAAAAACCAAAAACAACAAAAAAAAAACCTTGAAACTTAAAAGAAAATATACGGGAAAAAAACCCCACCAGACTACATGGTATTTAAAGTCTATACCATTTCTAAGATGTTATGATTTTATGATTCACTGGGTCAGGATAATCTAGGGACAGATTCAGGTTTTGTGGAACATGAACCTTATATAATTTAGAGATCACTTTTTAAGAAAAAGAATTTTGGAACCCATTTCCTATGGAATTGTCACACTGCAAGATGTGTCAGATATGCCAAGGTATGAGTGGATATGTTGAGATCATGGATATCCAAGTTTGCTTACAGAAACACTGTTTGTAGTGTCACTGTAAATTTGTACCCTCCATTCATAGGAATTCTGAACATTTTTATTTTAGGATTCCTACTTAAAAAAAATACAATGTGTTTACATTTGAATACATTGCAATATCAAGCATGTCTCTGACAAAATAGAAATTCCATTTTGAATAGTAGAAAATGAGATCAAATCTTCAACTTACGATTTTACCTATCTGATAATTGAAAGAATTCTTCGTAGACTAGCATCTGGCTCTGTTTATTTCAAAACTCTGTTTGTCTCCACATTCATTACACAATATAGCCCATGCCCTTAATCTTTGAATTATGATACCAGATGAGTCCCAGAGTGGGCACTTGGACTATCCATCAAGGAAATTTTATCCTGGGAGGCCAGTAGTAACCTAACTGCACAGAGAATTGACTGATGACTGAATCAATAGATCCCACTAAATTCAGGCTAAGTGTCTCCAGTACAACTTCCCCTAAGCTGGGTCTTCAAAATACCTCTGGTTGAGAATGGACAGACTGCCAGCTCAAGTGGGTCCCTGACCCCTGAGTAGCCTAACTGGGAGACATCCCCCACTAGGTGGAGACTGACACCTCACACCTCACACCCCTGAGACGAAGCTTCCAGAGCAGTAATCAGACAGTAACACTCGCTGTTCAGCAATATTCTATCTTCTGCAGCCTCTGCTGTTGATACCCAGGCAAACAGGGTCTGAAGTGGACCTCAAACAATCTCCAACAGACCTACAACTGAGGATCCTGACTGTTAGAAGGAAAACTAACAAACAGAAAGGACACCCACACCAAAACCCCATCAGTACATCACCAGCATCAAAGACCAAAGACAGATAAAACCACAAAGATGGGGAAAAAGCAGGGCAGAAAACCTGGAAATTCAAAAAATCAGGACGCATCTCACCCTCCAAAGGAATGCAGCTCATCGCCAGCAACGGATCAAAGCTGGATGGAGAATGACTTTGACGAGTTGAGAGGAGAAGGCTTCAGTCGATCAAACTTCTTAGAGCTAAAGGAGGAACTACGTACCCAGCGCAAAGAAACTAAAAACCTTGAAAAAAGAATGGAAGAGTGGATAACTAGAATAATCAATGCAGAGAAGGCCATAAACGAACTGACAGAGATAAAAACCATGACACGAGAAATATGTGACAAATGCACAAGCTTCAGTAACTGACTCAATCAACTGGAAGAAAGAGTATCAATGATTGAAGATCAAATGAATGAAAAGAAGCAAGAAGAGAAGTCTAGAGAAAAAAAAGGAAAAAGAAATGAACAAAGCCTCCAAGATATATGGGATAAGTGAAAAGACCAAATATACACCTGATTGGGGTGCCTGAAAGTGAGGGGGAAAATGGAACCAAGTTGGAAGACACTCTTCAGGATATCATCCAGGAGAACTTCCCCAACCTAGTAAGGCAGGCCAACATTCAAGTTCAGGAAATACAAAGAACGCCACAAAGATACTCCTCGAGAAGAGCAACTCCAAGACACATAATTGTCAGATTCACCAAAGTTGGAATGAAGGAAAAAATGTTAAGGGCAGCCAGAGAGAAAGGTCAGGTTACCGACGAAGGGAAGCCCATCAGACTAACAGCAGATCTCTTGGCAGAAACTCTTCAAGCCAGAAGAGAGTAGGGGCCAATATTCAACATTCTTAAACAAAATAATTTTAAACCCAGAATTTCATATGCAGCCAAACTAAGTTTCATCAGTGAAGGAGAAATAAAATCCTTTATAGACAAGTAAATGCTTAGAGATTTTGTCACCAACAGGCCTGCCCTACAAGAGATCCTGAAGGAAGCACTAAACATGAAAAGGAACAACCAGTACCAGCCATTGCAAAAACATGCCAAAGTGTAAAGACCATCGATGCTAGGAAGAAACTGCATCAACTAATGAGCAAAATAACCAGCTAATATCACAATGACAGGATCAAGTTCACACATAACAATATTAACCTTAAATGTAAATGGACTAAATGCTCCAATTAAAAGACACAGACTGGCAAATTGGATAAAGAATCAAGACCCATCAGTTTGCAGTATTCAGGAGACCCATCTCACATGCAGAGACACACATAGGCTCAAAATAAAGGGATGGAGGAAGATTTACCAAGGAAATGGAGAACAAAAAAAAGCAGGGGTTGCAATCCTAGTTTCTGATAAAACAGACTTTAAACCATCAAAGATCAAAAGAGACAAAGAAGGCCATCACATAATGGTAAAGGGACCAATTCAACAGGAAGCACTAACTATCCTAAATATATATGAACCCAATATAGGAGCACCCAGATTCATAAAGCAAGTCCTTAGAGACTTACAAAGAGACTTAGACTGCAATACAATAATAATGGGAGACTTCAACACCCCACTGTCAACATTAGACAGATCAACGAGACAGAACGTTAACAAAGATATCCAGGAATTGAACTCAACTCTGCACCAGGCGGACCTAACAGACATCTACAGAACTCTCCACCCCAAATCAACAGAATATACATTCTTCTCACCACCACATCGCACTTATTCCAAAATTGACCACATAGTTGAAAGTAAACCACTCCTCAGCAAATGTACAAGAACAGAAATTATTACAAACTGTCTTTCAGACCACAGTGCAATCAAACTAGAACTCAGGACTAAGAAACTCAATCAAAACCGCTCAACTACATGGAAACTGAACAACCTGCTCCTGAATGACTACTGGTTACATATCGAAATGAAGGCAGAAATAAAGATGTTCTTTGAAACCAATGAGAACAAAGATACAACATACCAGAATCTCTGGGACACATTTAAAGCAGTGTGTAGAGGGAAATTTATAGCACTAAATGCCCATAAGAGAAAGCGGTAAAGATCTAAAATTGACATTCTAACATCACAATTAAAAGAACTAGAGAAGCAAGAGCAAATACATTCAAAAGCTAGCAGAAGGCAAGAAATAACTAAGACCAGAGCAGAACTGAAGGAGATAGAGACACTAAAAACCCTCCAAAAAATCAATGAATCCAGGAGCTGGTTTTTTTTTTAAAAGATCAACAAAATTGGTAGACTGCTAGCTAGCAAGACTAACAAAGAAGAAAAGAGAGAAGAATCAAATAGACACAATAAAAAATGATAAAGGGGATATCACCACTGACCCCACAGAAATACAAACTACCATCAGAGAATACTACAAACACCTCTACACAAATAAAGTAGAAAATCTAGAAGAAATGGATAATTTTCTGGACACTTACACTCTCCCAAGACTAAACCAGGAAGAAGTTGTATCCCTGAATAGACCAGTAGCAGGCTCTGAAATTGAGGCAATAATTAATAGCCTACTAACCAAAAAAAGTCCAGGACCAGACGGATTCACAGCCGAATTCTGCCAGAGGTACAAGGAGGAGCTGGTACTATTCCTTCTGAAACTATTCCAATCAATAGAAAAAGAGGGAATCCTCCCTAACTCATTTTATGAGGCCAACATCATCCTGATACCAAAGCCTGGCAGAGACACAACAAAAAAAGAGAATTTTAGACCAATATCCCTGATGAACATCAATGCAAAAATCCTCAATAAAATACTGGCAAACCGAATCCAGCAGCACATCAAAAAGCTTACCCACCATGATCAAGTGGGCTTCATCCCCGGGATGCAAGGCTGGTTCAACATAGGCAAATCAATAAACGTAATCCAGCATATAAACAGAACTAAAGACGAAAACCACATGATTATCTCAACAGATGCAGAAAAGGCCTTTGACAAAATTCAACAGCCCTTCATGCTAAAAACTCTCAATAAATTCGGTATTGATGGAACGTAAATAATAAGAGCTATTTATGACAAACCCACAGCCAATATCATACTGAATGGGCAAAAACTGGAAGCATTCCCTTTGAAAACTGGCACAAGACAGGGATGCCTTCTCTCACCACTCCTATTTGACATAGTGTTGGAAGTTCTGGCTAGGACAATCAGGCAAGAGAAAAAAATAAACTGTATTCAGTTAGGAAAAGAAGAAGTCAAATTGTCCCTGTTTGCAGAGGACATGCTTGTATATTTAGAAAACCCCATCATCTCAGCCCAAAATCTCCTTAAGCTGATAAGCAACTTCAGCAAAGTCTCAGGATACAAAATTAATGTGCAAAAATCACCAGCATTCTTATACAGCAGTAACAGACAAACAGAGAGCCAAATCATGAATGAACTACCATTCACAATAGCTTCAAAGAGAATAAAATACCTAGGAATCCAACTTACATGGGATGTAAAGGACCTCTTCAAGGAGAACTACAAACCACTGCTCAGTGAAATAAAAGAGGACACAAACAAATGGAAGAACATACCATGCTTATGGATAGGAAGAATCAACATTGTGAAAATGGCCATACTGTCCAAGGTAATTTATAGATTCAATGCCATCCCCATCAAGCTACCAATGAGTTTCTTCACAGAATTGGAAAAAACTGCTTTAAAGTTCATATGGAACCAAGAAAGAGCCCATATTGTCAAGACAATCCTAAGTCAAAAGAACAAAGCTGGAGGCATCATGCTATCTGACTTCAAACTATACTACAAGGCTACAGTAACCAAAACAGCATGGTACTGGTACCAAAACAGAGATATAGACCAATGGAACAGAACAGAGCCCTCAGAAATAATACCACACATCTACAGCCATCTGATCTTTGACAAAAACAAGAAACGGGGAAAGAATTCCCTATTTAATAAGTGGTGCTGGGAAAATTGGCTAGCCATAAGTAGAAAGCCGAAACCAGATCCTTTCCTTACTCCTTATATGAAAATTAATTCAAGATGGATTAGAGACTTAAATGTTAGACCTAAAACCATAAAAACCCTAGAGGAAAACCTAGGTGATACCATTCAGGACATAGGCATGGGCAAGGACTTCATGTCTAAAACACCAAAAGCAACAGCAACAAAAGCCAAAATTGACAAATGGGATCTAATTAAACTAAAGAGCTTCTGCACAGCAAAAGAAACTACCATCAGAGTGAACTGGCAACCTACAGAATGGGAAAAAAATTTTGCAATCTACTCATCTGACAAAGGACTAATATCCAGAACCTACGAAGAACTCAAACAAATTTACGAGAAAAAAACAAACAACCCCATCAAAACGTGGGCAAAGGATATGAACAGACATTTCTCAAAAGAAGACATGCATACAGCCAACAGACACATGAAAAAATGCTCGTCATCACTGGCCATCAGAGAAATGCAAATCAAAACCACAATGAGATACCATCTCACACCAGTTAGAATGGCAATCATTAAAAAGTCAGGAAACAACAGGTGCTGGAGAGGATGTGGAGAAATAGGAACACTTTTACACTGTTTGTAGGGTTGTAAACTGGTTCAACCATTGTGGAAAACAGTATGGCGATACCTCAAGGATCTAGAACCAGAAATACCATATGACCTAGCCATCCCATTACTGGGTATATACCCAAAAGATTACAAATCATGCTGCTATAAAGACATGTATGCACATGTATGTTCATTGCGACACTATTCATAATAGCAAAGACTTGGAATCAACCCAAATGTCCATCAGTGACAGACTGGATGAAGAAAATGTGGCACATATACACCATGGAATACTATGCAGCCATAAAAAAGGATGAGTTTGTGTCCTTTGTAGGGACATGGATGCAGCTGGAAACCATCATTCTCAGCAAACTATCACAAGAATAGAAAACTGAACACCGCATGTTCTCACTCATAGGTGGGAATTGATCAATGAGATCACCTGGACTCTGGAAGGGGAACATCACACACCGGGGCCTATTTTGGGAAGGGGGAGGGGGGAGGGATGGCAATGGGAGTTGTACCTGATGTAAATGACGAGTTGATGGGTGCTGATGAGTTGATGGGTGCAGCACACCAACATGGCACAAGTATACATATGTAACAAACCTGCACATTGTGCACATGTACCCTAGAACTTAAAGTATAATAAAACAAACAAATAAATAAATAAAAGCAGCAAAATTAAAAAAAAAATACCTCTGGTCACACCAAGGCCACTCAACAAAATGCAAAATGTGATAGAGGAAAAGCGGTAATGGAAAGGGAAAGCTCTTAAACAATTGTAGTTAAAATATCTTACTTTTTCAAATTTGACAAAAATATATGTCCTTGTGACTCTGTTGCTGGAACTCTTTCCTCTTAGACCTTGCAAGGGGCCTGTGCAAGTGAGGGACTCTAAAGTTTGAGATTCATAGTTTCTTGGCAAATTCGCCTCTATTTATTACTTAAAGTTAGAGGTGTGAATAGAAGCATGATATACACATAATGAAATAATCACTCCCTGCTGAAAGCATGAGATAATATTTAAATTTTAGAGTATAATAGATTAGGTACTGATGCATATGCACATCATGTATGTATTATAGAAAACATGCAGTTATTCAGTCCTTGGCACATATTAGACAAAAATGTTTTAGGAATGAATATCTGCGTGAGTAAATATTTAAAATAAGTGTTGATTGAGACTGTTGTGAAAGACTAACGTATAAGTAACTTATCCCTGTCACTCATTAAATCTCACCATTGGAAATGTTGAGAGTCATGTAACCTTTCATATCACATGAAAGGTTACATTTATTGAGTGATGCTATGTGCTAGACTGTCTAAGAAAATATGACTTTTGGTTTAATTTATTTAAGATATAAATGTAGTCCATGGTTTTTTAAAAAAAAACTGAAGAATAACATTGAATCCAACAAATATACATTTACATTTCAAGTTGTATCACTAAATATATCACTAAATATAAGCAACCTCTTTTAAATTTATATCTTTCTGAAATATTTTTAATATTTCATTTATAATAAGGGCTATGTTTTTTTCCTTTATGTAGTGACACAGGCTCTCACTGATGCCAACGATATTTGAGTTATAAGCTGTGGTTCCAACATTAAATAATTCTACCACATTTTATATTGGGTATTTTTAGAAAAAAATTTCCAGTGACTATTTTAGTAGAAAAATAATAATTTTTTTCCAGTAACTATTTGCCCTAATCTGAAAAATATTTCTGGTATCCACAGTTACGTATTTGGACAGTCACGTAAATCTAATATAAACGAAGCTACTCTTGAGTACTAAGAGAAGATACCAAGGAAAGTGAGATAAAGTAATTGTTTTAGAGGAACTTACCGACTTAATGGCATAATTCAAATGCATAAAATGAAAATAGTTTTAGGACAATTGAAATAGTTTTTGCAATCATATCTTAAGAACATGATTATTATACATTATCAGAGAATATGCTTAGCAATGTTACAGTGTATTGAATATTCTAAGTTTGATATTTTCATCATGATGAGGTGGGTCAAGACAGAAATTTGGGATTCTGAGGAATGATTTCTTGGGTAGCTGAATTAGATTAACTGACATTTTCAAGTTGATAAAAATAATTCATCTTATTTAAACATCCTAAATGTACAATAATGTTTACATGTGACTCAGATTTTGTTCCACTTAATTAAATAAAAATGTTTATGCAAAACACTAAGAACATTGGCTGGCACAAAGAAAAAATGTTAGTGTATTAGTGCAACCCCCTACCTCCTAATTAAATTTAATAAGGATGTTAGTTACATAATCTTGTGCCTAAAGTTATGTTAGACTGTCTAATTAAGAAAGATATCTTTTTGTTTAATTTATTTAAGATATAAATGTAGTTCATGTTTTTTTTTTTTTAAATAACTGAAGAATAACAATCCAACAAATATAATCTACACTTCAGGGCCAGGTGTGGTGGCTTACACCTATAATCCCAGCACTTTGGGAGGCTGAGGCAGGCGGATCATGAGGTCAGGAGATAGAGACCACCCTGGCTAACACAGTGAAACCTCATCGCTACTAAAAAAAAAAAAAAAAAAAAAAATTAGCCGGGTGTGGTGGCAGGCGCCTGTAGTCCTAGCTACTCAGGAAGCTGAGGCAGGGGAGTGGCATGAACCCAGGAGGCGGAGCTTGCAGTGAGCTGAGATGGCACTGCTGCACTCCAGCCTGGGCAACAGAGTGAGATTCTGTTTAAAAAAGAAAAGAAAAGAAAAAAAAATTTACATTTCAAGTTATAACAGACAGTAATAATATAAGATTATGATATTGTCTCTACCCTTGAGAAGTTTATGGCTTTGCTGCCACAATTTGGGAATAAATCCCTATGTAAATAAATGCTCTGTTGTCTTATATACATGGTAGGTAGGTAGCTATTTAGAGAAGGACAGTAATATAACCCAGAGTGATCAGGTAGAATGTGAACTGGATCTTAATGAATGAAAATTCGTTCATTAAGGTTTGGATAGGCAATGAAGAAAGAGCTTCTTGGGAGAGTAATTTTTTTTTTTTCATTCATAAGGAAAGCAAGTTTGAATTAAAGTTTAATTTGATTATTTTGCAAACTCGTCTCAGAATGACAGACTGGACAGGAAGATCACCTCCCACAGTCAGGAAACAGGATGGGTCCCCAAGATCTAATGTCAAATAACAGGTGGGACTTGGGTGGGAAAAAAGCTGGTCAGGATATTTGAGGATCTGCACCAATCCATGGAGGCTGGGTAACATAGGGATGAATGAATCTTATGTTCAGGAACCTGTATTTTGGAAATCTACTTCTCCCTTTATATTTACTACATTTCTCCTTTAAAAACATCTGCTTATCTCAGACATGCCAAGGAGAAACAAGGACAGCAGTATTTCTTTGTCCATGTATGGACCACCTTACTTCAGGGACTTGGGCAGGATGGGAGTAATGGGAATCAAAGCAAGAGAACACTGGGTGGAGCCACAGCCAAGAAGGCGAAATGCGAGTGGGGACATAGTCACCTCTTCCATGCCTCCCAGAGCTTGGCAGGCCTCTGTTTTGTTTGAATGGGCAGCTAAATATTCCATTCCATGTTTCCCACCAAAGAAAGTGGCAAAGGGGAGAATAAGGACCTGAGCTATAAGTCAGAAAATCAGAGTTCTGACCCTTATTGCTATGCAACACTGGAATAATCCCTAAAGTCCAGCATGACTTGCCGTCTGCCTACCTGGCCAACCTCAGCTCATACCATCCCCTTCTTGCTCATTTCACCTGCTCACGATGCTTAGGGCTGAGCTCATTCCTGCCTCCTGACTGACCTTGTCCTTGCTGTTTGCCCTGCTCAGAATGTTCCTCCCTCTTCACACAGTGCTTTACACTCTCAGGCTCCTTCTCATTGTTCCCATCTCAGAGTCACTTCTTCCTTGGGGGTCTTCCCATCAAAATGACCTCTTACCCAGGGTGTCTCTCATGTCTTGGTCCACCATGAGTTCTTATTACTTTCTGAAATTACCTTGTATATCTGTCTGCTTTTTTGCTTATGGTCTGTCTTCCTCCCTCTAGGTTATGAGCTTCAGAAGGCTTGGTATGTCTTGTTTGCTACTGTGACTCACATGAGTGCCTGGCACTTGGTAGGCATGCAGTAAAAATTTGTTGAATAAATTGAATGAATGAGGGTGAAGTGAAAGAGAAAAATAGTTTTATGTGTGTATATGAATGTGCTGTGTGTGCATGCATTCATCTATGCCTTGATCTGTTTCACAAAATGGTTTGTGTTGGCTTACAAGAAGCACTTGGCCTTGAATTTAGGAATCAATTCATTTCTTGTTTTATTGATACCTATGCTATTTTTATTGGGATCTATGTATTCAGCTACAGTAAAGGGCATAGATTTCACTTTCTGGTCCTCACAGACTATATAGAATAGCTGCTTCTTTTCTTCTTATCTGTCATACTGTTATCAAACTATTACCATGATTGCTAGTTATTTATCAAATCAGGTACTACTTATGTCAGTTATTTCTTTTTGTGCTGGTGTATACAGCATAAAAATCTAGGAGCAACTAAAAGCAAATTATGTACTTTATCAGCAAAAACACCAATGAGTTTTCTTCATCTCTGAGAGTCAGTATTTCCATAACATATGAAATTCTAGTTAGTAAGTTTGCGTCTGTCATCATTCATTACCAGTGAAGACATCTCAATAGAAGACAGATTAAAAATTTTAAATGACATAATTATAAGGAAGATTGCAAGAGCCCAAACTGCCTGGGGCCCCCCTCCAAGAATCCCTTTTGCCATTCAGTAGATAGAAAAGATGCATCTAATTAGTTTGTTTTTTCCTGGTGTATGGAAGGATGGATGAAGCAATCCATCATTATGGAGGAATTAAAGGTCAGGCTATCATCTGACGTAGAGCACAGGGAAACTCCACAAATGTGGTTTTTAGTAAGTTGCTTATATTTTTATTTATTTATTTGGCTGCCTGCTTACTCATCTGTACATTTAGAGGATTAGACCCTCAAGCATCATCTTCTAGTTCTGAAATTCCAGGATTCATTCAACCCTGACTTTTCCCTATCTCCTCTGGTTACATGTCAAAGCACACCAATGGGCATACTCACACTAATTTAAATTCCCTAAAATGATCCATTATGGGTTTCAGGAGAGCAGAGAAGTTTCCAACAGAAGAGGCGATGGGTGACACTCTTCCTTACTGGGAGGCTGTAGGTACATGTCACAGTCACAGCCATCTTGGACCTCAAGTCTAACTTGAGGATCATGGTCAAATCCATGGAGATCTTGTTCAAAGGATAAATATGACATAACATGAGTTTATCTTTTGATGCTGAAGGAATCTTCCAATTAGAATTGATCATTTATCAACTGTATCTCAAAATTCAGGATACATGGCCAGACATGGTGGCTCATGCCTGTAATCCCAGCACTTTGGGAGACTGAGGCAGGTGGATCACAAGGTCAGGAGTTTGAGACCAGCCTGGCCAACATGGTGAAACCCTGTCTCTACTAAAAATACAAAAATTAGGCAGGGTTGGTGGCATGTGCCTGTAATTCCAGCTACTGGGGAGGTTGAGGCAGGAGAATTGCTTGAACCCAGGAGGCGGAGGTTGCAGTGAGCTGATTTCATGCCACTGCACTCCAGCCTGGGTGACAGAGCAAGACTGTGTCTCAAAAAAAATAAAATAAAATAAAAAAATAAAAAAATAAATTCAGGATACATGTGGGATAGATTGTTTTTATTTTTTTATTTGACCATCTACAATATAGTTTATCTCAAAATATGGTCTGTGAAACTGAAGCACTAAAATACCCTTGTATGTGTGCTAAAATGCAGATTCCTTGGTTTCACCCCAGACCTACTGAAATAGAATCTGGCAGAAGGAGATGGAGCCATGGGATCTGCAATTTTCACAGATTCCCCAGGTGATTCTTACACTCAGGTGTGGAAAACCACCATGCTAATGGGTTGGAAATAATTCCCTTCTAAGTATCTTGTTGAACATAGGCAAAAAAGCAAGGTAGATCTACATAACTTAGTTAATGGGCAAATCCTACTTCATTATACCGAAAAAAAAGATTAGCTTGACCTATACAACAGTTTGATTTGCCTTGTAACATATAATCCTATGAGTAATTTCATTTGCATATCTTCCTCGTAAATTTCTGTTCTTGAATTTATTAGATTTGTAGCATTTCTGCTTATTTTTAGCTGCCATTAAATTAAAAGTGATAGATAAAATTATTTTATTTTTGTCTTTTTAAAGTTTCTATACTTAATATAGAAAACTGCTTATTTATTATTATTTTTTTAATTGACGACTAAAAATTGTATTATTTGTGTCACACAGCATGATATTTTGATGTATGTATACATTGTAAAATGGCTAAATCAAGCTATTTAACATATGCATCACCTCACATATTTACCATTTTTTTGTTTGTGGTAAGAAACTTAAAATCTATCTCTTCACAATGTTCAAGTATACAATATGTTGTTGTTAACTGTAGTACCATGGTATGTAGTAGATCTCTTGAACTTACTCCTGTGTAACTGAAACTTTGTGTCTTTGACCAACATTTCCCCAATCTCCCTACCTCTTAGCCTCTGGTAACTACCATTTTACTCTCTGTTTCTATGAGTTTGACTTTTTTAGATTCCACATATAAATAAGATCATACAATTTTTAAATCTTTTTGTGTCTGGGTAATTCCACTTAATGTTCTCCAGGTTCATCCATGTTGGCTCAAATGAGATTTCCTTTTTATTTAAGATTGAATAGTATTCTACTTTGTATATACACTACATTTTCTTTATCCATTCATCTGCTGATAGATACTTGGGTTGTTTACATGTCTTAGCTATTGTGAATATTGCTGCAGTGAACATGGGAGTGCACATATCTCTTTGACTTACCGATTTCATCTCCTTTGGATATATATGCAGAAATGGGATGGCTGAATCACATAGTAGTTCTATTTTAATTTTTTGAGGCGCCTCCATACTATTTTCCATAAAGGCTGTACTAACTTACATCCCCACCAAAAGTGTGCAAGGGTTCCCTTTTCTCCACATCCTTGCCAACACGTGTTATTTTTCATGTTTTTGATAATAGCCATTCTAACAGGTATGAGATGGTACCCCATTGTGGTTTTAATTTGCATTCTCTCATGATTAGTGATGTTGAACATTTAAAAAATATACCTATTAACCATTTGTTTGTCCTCTTCTTTGAGTAGAAAGAATTTTAATTTAAAAATTGTTCTTGAAAAATAATAGTCCTTAAATTTCAGTAACAGCATGTAACTGAAGATATTTGCTTTATCATACCCCAAAGTAAATATTTGCTTTTTATTTTTAAATTGACAATTTATTTTAAAATTGTGTGTATTGTGTACAACATAATGTTTTGAAGTATATATGCATTACCTCACATGGTTGTCATTTTTGTGGTGATAACATTTTTCCATAATAAAAAAATTTATAGGACATTCTTACAACTAAATCTTTTTTATTTTTATTTTACTTCAAGTTCTGGGATATATGTGCAGAATGTGCAGGTTTGTTACATAGGTATACATGTGCCATGGTGGTTTGCTGTACCTATCAACCCATCATCTAGGTTTTAAGCCCTGCGTGCATTAGAGATTTGTTGTAATGCTTTCCCTCCCCTTGTCCCCCAACCCCTGGCAAGTCCCGGTGTGTGATGTTCCCTTCTATGTGTCCATGTGTCCTCATTGTTCTACTCCCATTTATTAGTGAGAACATGCAGTGTTTGGTTTTCTGTTCCTGTGTTAGTCTGCTGAGAATGATGGCTTCCAGCTTCACCCATGTCTCTGCAAAGGGCATGAACTCACTCTTCTTATGGCTGCGTAGTATTCCATGCATATATGTGCCACATTTTCTTTATCCAGTCTATCATTGATGGGCATTTGGGTTGGTTCCAAGTCTTTGCTATTGTGAATAGTGCTGCAATAAACATGTGTGCATGCATCTTTATAGTAGAATGATTTATAATCCTTTGGGTATATACCAAGTGATGGGATTGCTGGGTCAAATGGTATTTCTGGTTCTAGATCCTTGAGGAATTGCCACACTGTCTTCCACAATGGTTGAACTAACTTACACTCTCACAAACAGTGTAAAAGCATTCCTATTTCTGGTGAGAACATTTTATATCCACTCTCTTAGCATTTTTCAAGAACACAGTATTTTGTTAACTATAGCTGTCATGTTGTACAATATGTTTGTCTTCTTTTGAGAAATGTCGATTCAGGTCCTTTGCCCATTTTTTAGTTGGGCTGTTTATTTTCTCACTATTGAGTTGTTTGAGTTCCTTATATATATTTAGATATTAACCTCATAGCAGACATATGGTTTGCAAACATATTCTCCCATTCAATAGGTTGTCTCTTTTTACTCTGTTAATTGTTTCCTTTGTGGTGCGGAAGCTTTTTAGATTGATATAATCTCATTTGTCTATTTTTGCTATTGTTGCCATGCTTTTTGAGTCATATGCAAAAAGTGTTTGTCTAGACCAATGTTATGCAGCTTTCCCTCTATGTTTTCTTCTAGGAGGTTTGAAGTTTCAAGTCCTACATTTAAATCTTTAAGTCATTTTGCATTGGGTGTTTTATGTGGTGTGAGGTGATGACCTAATTCCATTATTCTGCATATGAATATCCAGTTTTCCAAGCACCATTTATTGAAGAGTGTTCTTTTCCCATCGTGTGTTCATGACATCCTTGTTGAGAATCAATGGACCTTAAATGTGTGGATTTATTTCTGGGCTCTTTATTCTATTCCATTGGTGCATGTGACTGTTTTTATGCCAGTGCCATGCTTTTTTGGTTATTGTAATTCTGTAGATTTTCAAATCAGGTAGTGTGATACCTCCCTCTGTTCTTTTTGCTCAAGACTGCTTTGGCTGTTCAGAGTCTTTTGTGGTTTCATATGAATTTTAGGATTTTTTTTCTATTTCTGTAAAAATGTCATTGGAATTTTGATAGAAATTGGATTGAATCTGTGTATTAATTTGAGCAATATGGACATTTTAGCAATTTTTAAAAATTATAGACATTTTAAAATTGTTTCATTTCTATTTAATTGACAAATAATAATCATACGTATTCATGGAGTACATAGTGATACTTCAGCATAATGTATCCAATTAGGGTAATTAGCACATCTATCATCTCAAACATTTATCATTTATTTGTGTTGGGAAGATTTAGTATCCTCCTTCTAGCTATTCAAAGCTATATAACATATTATTGTTAACTGCAGTCATCCTATAGTGGCATAGAACACTATTTCTCCTATATAGCTGTAATTTTGGATCCTCTAACATCTCTCTCCCAATTATCCCCTCCTTTCCCCTACCCTTTTGAGTCTCTAGTATCCTGTCCTACTTTTTACTTCTATGAGATTAATGTTTTTGTTTCCACATCTAAGTAAGAACCTTCAGGGTTTAACTTTCTGTTCTTTGCTTATTTAACTTAATATAGTGTCCTCCAGTTCCATCCATGTTGCCACAAATAACAGGATTTCGTTCTGTTTTACGGCTAAATAGTATATATACTACTTTTAAAAATCCATTCATCTGTTGCTGGATAGTGATATTGATTCCATATCTTGGCTGTTGAGAATAGTGCTGCAATAAATATGGGGGTACAGATTTCTCTTCAATATAATGATTTCCTTTCCTTTGGATAAATTCCCAGTCATGGCTTGCTGGATCATATGGTTGGTCTGCTTGTAGTTTTTTGAGAAACCTCCATACTGTTCTCCATAGTAGCTGTACTAGTTTACATTCCCACCAATGGTGTATAAAAGTTCCCTTTCTTCTGCATCCTCATCAGCATCGTTTTTTGTCTTTTTGATGATAGCCATCATAAATTGAGTGAGATTATACCTCACTGTGGTTTTGATTTGCATTTCCCTGATGATTAATGATATTGAGCATTTTTTCATATGTTTGTTAGCTGTTTGCATGTCTTCTTTTGGGAAATGTGTGTGCAAATCATCTGCCCATTTTAAAAACAGATTTTGTTTTTACTGTTGAGATGGTTCCATTCCTTGTATATTCTGGATATTAATCCCGTCAGATGAGTAATTTTTGAATGTTTTCTCCCATTCTCTAGGTTGTGTTTTCACTGTTGATATTTCCTTTGCTGTGCAGAGTTTTTTAGTTTGATATAATCCTATTTGTTTATTTTTCCTATTGATGCCTGTGCTTTTGAGGTCTTACTCAAAAAATCTTTCCCAGATCATTGTTCTGAAGCATTTTCCCTGTGCTTTGTGAATCTAGGTGCTCCTGTATTGGGTGCATATATATTTAGGACAGTTAGCTCTTCCTGTTGAATTCATCCCTTTACCATTATGTAATGGCCTTCTTTGCCTCTTTTGATCTTCGTTGATTTAAAGTCTGTTTTTCAGAGACTAGGATTGCAACTCCTGGTGTTTTGTTTTTTTTTTTTAAATTTCCATTTGCTTGGTAGATCTTCCTCCATCCCTTTATTTTGAGCCTATGTGTGTCTCTGCACATGAGATGGGTCTCTGAATACAGCACACTGATGGGTCTTGACTCTATCCAATTTGCCAGTCTGTGTCTTTCAACTGGGGCATTTAGCCCATTTACATTTAAGGTTAACATTGTTATGTGTGAATTTGATCCTGTCATTACAATGTTAGCTGTTAGATATTATTTTGCCCGTTAGCTGATGCAGTTTCTTCACAGCATTGATGGTCTTCACAATTTGGCATGTTTTTGCAGTGACTGGTACTGGTTGTTCCTTTCCATGTTTAGCGCTTCCTTCAGGAACTCTTGTAAGGCAGGCCTGGTGGTGACAAAATCTCTCAGCATTTGCTTGTCTGTAAAGGATTTTATTTCTTCTTTGCTTATGAAGCTTAGTTTGACTGGATATGAAATTCTGGTTGAAAATTCTTTTTAAGAATGTTGAATATTGGCCTGCACTTTCTTCTGGCTTGTAGTGTTTCTGCCAAGAGATCTGCTATTAGTCTGATGGGCTTCCCTTTGTGGGTAACCCGACCTTTCTCTCTGACTGCCCTTAATATTTTTTCCTTCATTTCAACTTTGGTGAATCTGACAATTATGTATCTTGGAGCTGCTCTTCTCGAGGACTATCTTTGTGGTGTTCTCTGTATTTCCTGAATTTGAATGTTGGCCTGCCTTGCTAGGTTGGGGAAGTTCTCTTGGATAATATCCTGAAGAGTGTTTTCCAACTTGATTGTATTCTCCCTGTCACTTTCAGGTACACCAATCAAATGTATATTTGGTCTTTTCACATAGTCCCATATTTCTTGCAGGCTTTGTTCGTTTCTTTTTACTCTTTTTTCTCTAAATTTCTCTTCTTGCTTTATTTCATTAATTTGATATTCAATCACGGATACCCTTTCTTACACTTGATCAAATCAGCTACTGAAGCTTGGGCATATGTCACGTATTTCTCGTGCCATGGTTTTCAGCTGTATCAGTCATTTAAGGTCTTCTCTACATTGTTTATTCTAGTTAGCCATTCATCTAGTCTTTTTTTCAAGGTTTTTAGCTTCCTTGCAACGGGTTCGAACAACCTCCTTTAGCTCAGAGAAGTTTGTTATTACTGACCTTTTGAAGCCGATCCCTGTCAATGCCTCAAATTCATTCTCTGTCCAGCTTTGTTCCATTGCTGGCGAGGAGCTGCAATCCTTTAGAGGAGAAGAGGGACTCTGGTTTTTAGAATTTTCAGTTTTTCTGCTCTGGTTTCTCCCCATCTTTGTGGTTTTATCTACCTTTGGTCTTTGATATTGGTGACCTACAGATGGAGTTTTGGTGTGGATGTCATTTTTGTTGATATTGATGTTATTCCTTTCTGTTTTTCAGTTTTCCTTCTAACAGGTCCCTCCGCTGCAGGTCTGTTGGAGTTTGCTGGAGGTCTACTCCAGACCCTGTCTGCCAGGGTATCGCCAGCGGAGGCTCAGTTGGAAATGCAGAAATTACCCGTCTTCTGCGTCAATCACGCTGGGAGCTGCAGACCAGAGCTATTCCTATTCGGCCATCTTGGAATGGACCCTAGGATTTTCTTTATATAAGATCATGTCAACACAAACAGAAATAACTTCTTCCTTTCTGATTTTTTAACTTTTCACTAATGCTAGTTATTGACTTGTCATATATAGACTTTATTGTGTTAAGATATATTCCTTCTGTACCTAATGTATTGAGAGTATTTATCATGGTGAGAGGTTGAATTTTGTCAAATGCCTTTCGTGCATCTTTTGAGATGATTGTGTGATTCCTGTCCTTCATTCTCTTAATTCGGTACATTACACATTACATATATTTAATTTGCCTATGTTGAACCTTCCTTGCATCCGAGGGTTAATCCTACTTGATCCTGATGAATTATCCTTTTGATGAATTATCCTTTGATGTGCTGTTGAATTTGGCTTGCTAATATGTTGTTGAGGACTTTTGCATCTATGTTTATCAGGGATATTGGCCTGTAATTTTCATATAGTGTCCTTCTCTGGCTTTGATATGAAGATAATTTTGGCCTCATAAAATGAGTTTGGAAGTATGATTGGCATTAGTTTTTGATTTCATCCTAATATCTCAAAAGTATAACTAGTTTAGTTTCATTTAGTTTCTAATGGAGATATAGTGTATAATTTTTTGTTTTGTTTTTTTACTGTAAGCCACTATCTCCCCACCAAAAGAAAAGAAAAGAAACCCTTCACACTGTCAATGATTTAAAAACTAACTCTTGGCAAGGTGCAGTGGGTTACATCTGTAATCCTGGCACTTTGGGAAGTTAAGGCAGGAGGATCTCTGAGGCCAAGAGTTTGAGACCAGCCTGGGCAACACAGCAAGACCCCCATCTCTACCAAAAAATAATTAGCCAGGTGTGTTAGCACACCTGTAATCCTGACTGCTCCAGAGGCTGAAGCAGGAAGATTGCTTCACCCCAGGAGTTTGAGGTTACAGTGAACTGTGATCACACCACTGCACTTTAATGTGGAGGACCCTGTCTCTAAAACAATGAACAAACCAACCAAAAAAAATCAAAAACTGCCTTATTTGATGATCATTGTTCATACATCCCTTGAGTGAATATTTTAATCTATTAAAGATCATCTACATATTTTCAAGCTGTGGTAAAATACATATAACAGAAAGTTTACCATCTTAACCATTTTTAAGTTCAGTAGTTTAAAATATATTTATACTGTTGCGCAACCGATCTCTAGAAGTATTTGCCTCTTGGGAAACTGAAACTCTATACCAACTTAACAATAGCTCCCCATTTCTCCCTCCCCACCAGCTCCTGGCAACCACTCTTCTGCTTTCTGTTTCTATGAATGTTAATTACTCTAGGTACCTCATATAAGTGGAATCATCCAATATTTGTCTTTTTATGACTTGCCTATTTCACTTAGCATAATGTCCTCCAGGATCATCCATATTGTAGCATGTGTCAGAAGTTCCTTCTCTTTTAAGGCTGAATAATATTTCATTTTATGTGTACACCTTCTTGTATATCTATTCATCCAGCCATGCACACTTGGGTTGCTTCCAGCTTCTGGTTGTTGTGAATAATGCTACTCTGAACATAGGTGTACAAGTACCCATTTGAGTTCTTGCTTTCAATTCTTTGGATACATGCACCAAAGTAAAACTGCTAGATCATACGGTAATTCTATTTGTAATTTTTAAAGGAACCACTATAGTGTTTTCCATAGCAGCTGCATCATTTTACATTACTACTAACAGTGCACAATGTTCCAATTTATCCAAATCCTTGTCAACTTGTTAATTTCAAAGATTATCAATATTTTTATTTATTCTTTTTGGGGATCTTCACCAGTAACATTTTTTTTTTTTTTTGATACAAGAATTTTGGAACAAGATGGAATTTTTGTGAGTTTCTTTCATTTATTATTTCAATTCATTTCTAAGTGAAGAAAAGTATATTGTTTCATAGGTTTAAATAAACATATACAGTTAGAAATATAGGATTCATGGTTTGTCACTCACACATGGACTATAATAAAGCAAATGATAACATATCAAACTAAGAATAAAAGCAAACATTTACATAATGATTTATATAGTGATCTGCAGTTTACAATGGGTCTTCATATGTTGCCTCTCCTGATTCTCACATTGATTTTCCACAACCAGCAGTCTTTTTCAAATGCAAATATGATCATTTAACTATAAATTTTTAATTACTTCCCAATGCCCATAGAATAAAATTAAACTTCCTCGGCATGGCAAATCATCCTCTCCAGCCTCATCTCTAGTTGCATCTTCCTCCCACCCTACATTTTAGCCAAATCAAGCTGATGTTGTTGACTACCACAACATATCATACCTGTGAGTATTTATGTATGTGTTTTCCTCTGGGTGTAACACCCTTCCCAACATCACACCCCAGATTCACTGGGAAAAAATTACTTATGCTTTACCAAGACTAAGCTCAAGAGTCACCTTTTTCATGATGCCTGTCCTACTTCTCTCCCATGGTGTAAGTGAGATGTCCTTCCATTCTGCCTCCCACCAAGAAGTGACCACTTCTTTCTGTCCTGTGATCAGGACAGGCTTTCTTTATGTCACCTACGATGTTTTACACTGCCTTGTTTTGTATTCATGTCTGTCTCTCTTTCTATACTGGTCTCCTCCAGGGCAGAGTCTGAATCTAGTTTAACTGTAAGATATCTCAAGTGAAAGTGACTGGCACTTAGTAGATGCTCAGTGAATGTATATTGAATAAATAATTGAATAAGTGGAGGGGTAGATGGCTGGATCAGATAGAATAGGTAATAATATTCCTACAAGATTAAAAGTAGATTATGTGAGCTTCCCACGATCAAACACACCATAGTAACTTGGGGGCTAAAACTCAAACCCAGATCTTGTAACCTAACGCTTTTTCCTTTTCACAATGTTGCCTTCTAAATTTAAAATGCCAACAGTAAAAATACATTGCGTAAAAGCACAGTAATATACTTATGTAAATTATTAAGCTAAGTCTTTTAAAATAGGAGGATAAAACTAATCTGATTCCTTCAACACACTTAATTGGATTTCATTTCCTGATCCTCCCACCTTGTTTCATTTATGAAAGATTTCATTAAAATTCAACCAAGGCTTCATATGGTTTTGTTAATAAAGTATTGATATTAATACATCCATATCCAAGAAATTATAAAAATTTATAAATTGTTTCTTCAAAGTGTATTTCACAATTATTTCTTCCCTTCCATTCTCCCTGCTACCATCAGTGATAGTGAAAATAGTGTGGACACTGGATCCAGAGACACAGGTCTGCACTGCCTTCTTGGAAATGCCACTCCTATGGACCTTATGCAAGTCACCTAAACTGCATGACCCTCAGTTTTCTCACCTAAAAAATGAGAATAATTATATCCACTTCACAGAATTGCCAAGAGCATTAAGTGAGATAATATGTGTCCAGTGCCTGGTACATATTAAGTATGGAAAATGTAACAATTTCTTCCTCACATAAATTTAGCTCATTTTTTAAAAAGTCCTTGCATTTTTTGGAAAGCAAGTAGATCAATGCAAAAAGCAAATCTTCTAAAGCAGACTGAGGTTTCTTGAAGGCAAAGAATACACCTTATAGTCTCACACATTATAAATAAATATTTCCTGATTGCTAATCACTTTTTTCAGGCATATATATTTATAGACTACTTTTCAGTCACTTTTATGGGTTACTATTCACTATAAACCTCAACTGAAGAAATTCCTTTTCCCAGAACTTCAAGTGGTCACCAAGGAAGTAAAAAGATGGATTATGGGCTTTGCATGTGTTGCTAGGCTGTGGATGAGGCTCAGGCAGAGAATCTGAAACAAAACTCATTTGGTTTCATATGATCTGGCATTTAGACTCCATTCTTGATGAGCTCTGGAGAAATGAGACTTAAAATTACATTACAGTCTTCTCAGAGCCTGCTATTAGAAGTCTAATCTATGTTATATTTAATTCTTAGTTTGCATATATGTAATTAAAATAATTATTTTACTATTTATTTATTTATTTATTTATTTATTTATTTACTTGACAGGGAGTCTTGCCCTGTCACCCAGTCTGGAGTGCAGTGGCGTGATCTTGGCTCACTGAAACCTCTGCTTCCCAGACTCAAGCAATTCTCCTGCCTCAGCCTCTACAGACTGAAGACTACAGGCACCTGCCACCATGCCTGGCTAATTTTTGTACTTTTAGTAGAGACAGCGTTTTGCCTTGTTGGCCAGGCTGATTTCGAACTCCTGACCTCAAGTGATTCACCTGCCTCAGTCTCCCAAAGTCCTGGGATTACAGGTGTGAAACACCATGCCCTGCCTTAAAAATAATTATTTTAAAATGGATATTTGCATGTGCTCTCACAGCCTAGACAACTATTAATTTTTAGACTGAGAATGTCTAAAAAGCTACCTCATACAAAAGGAGGAGTCTCTCATTTATTGAGTAGCTAATATGGGGAAACTACACTACGGATTTTATGTATGTTCACTCATTTGATCCTTACAATGAACCTATAAGTGATTTTATCCTCATTTTACAAATTAAAATAAAAAATAAAAAACCAACTGGGCACCCTAAAATAAAGGATTGAGTCTAGTGTCCCTTACATAGTAAGTTTCAGTACCAGGATCTGATTCCAAAATTTCTACTCTTATAATAATATCAGCATTTTCTCATAGAGACAAAAGGTATGAAAATGAAAACGAGCTGGAATATATGCAAAAACTTAAGTAAGAACAAGGTCCAACATAGGCACAGGTAGTATAAAACAACAAACTCAGATATATATCTATAAATTTCCAGCTGGTTGCAGTGGCTCATGACTGTAATCCCAGCATTTTGGGAGGCCAAGGTAGGCGGATCACATGAGGCCAGGAGTTTGAGACCAGCCTGGGCAACATGGTGAAAACCCGTCTCTACAAAAAATATAAAAATTAGATGGATGTGGTGGTGTGCACCTGTAGTACCAGCTACTCGGGAGGCTGAGGTAGGAGGATCCCTTGAGCCAGGGAGGTCGAGACTGCAGTGAGCTGAGGTCACACCACTGCAATCCAGCCTGGGCAAGAGTAAGATACTGTCTCAAAAATAAAATTATTAGAAAACTGGGATATTTTATGTTAAAAGAGGATGATTATTATAAAATTTTGTTTTTGGCAGAACCTACATTTGCTCAGAAAAATATTCTTAAATAAGTTTTAAGTTGTTGAAAAAGACCAAAACAGTTTTATTTAGACTAGCCAAACTGTTTGTTATGCAATCACATACAGGCGTACTTTGAAGCATTCTATTTTTCCCTCCACAAACATTTGATTCAAAGATAATGGGGGCACCTAGCTTCTGGGTGCTATCTCCTCAAACTGGTTTGTAGGTTTCTGCTTAATTTAGGTGTTTGCCTTCCTGTATAGAAATGAAAGCTCAATGCTGAACAGATGTTTACCAATAAACTGTCTAGTTCTGGGCTCTATAACTTAAGAAAAATGTATAAAGATTTTTCTCGTGAGTTAAGAACTGAGAATCATGTATGAGGTAGGAAATAAGACTCATGCATATTGGTTACTAAGAAAATGGAAATTAGGCCAGGCACGATGACTCATGCCTGTAATCCCAGCACTTTGAGGGAGTGAGGCGGATGGATCACCTGAGGTCAGGAGTTCGAGACCAGCCTGACCAACATGGCAAAATGCTGTCTCTACTAAAAATACAAGTTGGCCAGATGTGATGGCAGGCACCTGTAGTCCCAGTTAGTTGGGAGGCTGTGGCAGGAGAATCACTTGAACCCTGAGGTGAAGGTTGCAGTGAGCCAAGATCACACAACTGCACTCCAGTCTGGACGACAGAGCAGCACTCCGTCTCAAAAAAAAAAAGGAAATTAATTTAGATCATCTACCCTCCTGAGCAAGAGCTTTTCTGTCCTGCAAGTCCTAGCTCAAGTCTGGCTATCCCCAAAAGTAATAATCATATATTTTTGCCATTATGATAAATCTTTTAAGACTCAAAACAAAAATGGATTATCTGCCTTGGATTTTTAAGAGATGTTTTAATTGGTAGTATGGCTCAATCCTTCTGAATATTTGATCCTGAACTTTACATGGATTTTAGAGTACATAGTTTACGTTCTTATTTTATTTGATTCCTAAAGAATCATGTGTAGGCTCATTGCCACAGTAGGATTAATTAAAAATCTGCTGCTGATTTTATTTTTCTGGTCTCTTGCTTAATTAATAAAAAAGTTACCTTTGATATTTAGTGACTTGGGTTCTCTTACAATTTGAGGGCTTGGAGGAAGCACTGGACAAGTCATGTGATCTTCATTTGTGTCTGGTAAAAGCACATCTTTTTCCCAAAGTGGTCTTTGAATCACTCTTCGAAAAGTCACATGCTGTGTTCATTTGCTCAGCACACAGAAGCTCACAGAAAGGGCACAGTGTCCTAGCAGCATCCTACAACGCAGAAATCCAAAGCGGTTTATGGAAATCAAAAAACTTGGGTTCAGAAATATTGAAACATTTTAAAATGGAATTTAAAATGTTTAAATTGCCTTGGATTTTGTCTGTTTGTTTGTTTGTTTGTTTGTTTGAGACAGGGTCTTGCTCTGTTGAGACAGGGTCTTGCTCTGTCACCGAGGCTGGAGCACAGTGGCACAATCTTGGCTCACTGCAGCCTCCGCCTCCTGGATTCTCCTGGCTCAGCCTCCTGAGTAGCTGGGACTACAGGTGCACACCATCATGCCCAGCTAATTTTTGTATTTTTAGTAGAAACGGAGTCTCACCACATTGGCTAGGCTGGTCTCAAACTCCTGACCTCAGGTGATCCACCTGCCTCGGCCTCCGAAAGTGCTGGGATTATAGGTGTTAGCCACCACGCCCAGCCTACCTTGGAAATTTTTTGGTCTATTGGTGTTTTTTTGTTTTTTGTTTTCAAGAGTGAATACCAGTTTTCATCTGCCATTTTCCATGTCATGTATATTCAGAATTTATCCCATGTTAACTGAAACTTTTCAGATTTTCCTAATTTTTCTCACTTTTTGAGATTCACAAAAGTTTTCAAGCAATATAAAGTTGAGTATTCAAAGAAGTTTTGAAACTTACATAGCCGGAGCCTTCCCTGTGCCTATAGGACCTGCGCAGAGTTAGCCTACAGAGTCCACTATGGGGCCAATCTCTGTTCTCCAGAGCCGGCAGTTACAATGGAAGCATTGTTACTAGAACAGAGAAACAGCAATAGAGACTGCATCCCAGCCAACCAAGAATATGTTCTCTTCCTCTTCTAAAATCTTAGAGGATTCTAATTTACTCCCACACTGGTATAGAAGGTATTTTAAAGAACGAGGATCCTAACGTCTGATACATTGGCATTGGAAAATAGCAATTTAAAAAGAACACAAATTGAAAAACAAAAAAAAAAAAAAAAAAAAAAAAACCTTGCTGAACCTTGGGGGAGACAGATATTTTGAGTTGAAGAGAGAATGAATTCTAATATGAGAGAGTGATCAATTTCTTGTTCATAAATGTGTCCCTGGCTCATACAGATCCATCTACACATAGAAATGTACAATAGAGGTCAGAGGAATAAAACCTGGCCCAATAGAAGAAGGGAAAGATCTAGACAAGGACTGGAACAGAGACAGAGAACACCATGGCCTACCAAGGGAGAATTAACAGTTAACATCACACCCATATTCCAGATTACCTGCCAGTTGTTAAATAACTACCTATCTTATAGTTTACCTGTGTATCATTTGTCCCCATTAGGGCTCATATTTTCTAGACTAATCCTTTTACAGTGCTTATGCAGAATGTCTTATGTGTTAGGAGGGATGTTAGGACATAATGGACCCAAATGACTTCACAGTTGCCATCCTGGTTCCTAGATTGGGTAGACCAGTAAGCCACTCCTCTTATATACATCACGTCCATGTTGATTCATTAGGCCCTTGGGTGGGTGGAGACATATGAACTCTTTCAAAACCATGTTTGACCTGCATTACCTTTATGCATTAAGCAACTAAAAATCTCTCAAAATAAATATCAAAATGTTTATTCTCTCTTCTATATTAGTGAAGGAACGAAATTCATTTTTATTCCCAAGAACTTGTTTCTAGTAGAAGCCAGCACTGGATTCAGGAGAAGGGCTTTAGAGCTGGTGTGCGCCTACCTACACGGGAGGCCGTTAGTAAGCACCTGGTCAAGCAGCAAGTGTGGAATGAGTACCAGGCCAAGCTCTTGGCACCCCACCTGACAAAGGGAAGTAGAACCATTGGCTCAGCTCTTATTTATTTATTTATTTATTTAGAGATGGATTCTTGCTCAGTCACCCAGGCTGGAGTGCAGTGGCATGATTTCTGCTCACTGCAACCTCTGCCTCTCAGGCTCCAACCTCTGCCTCCCAGGCTCTAGCAGTTCTCCTGCCTCAGCCTCCCAAGTAGCTAGGATTACAGGTACATGCTGCCACGCTGGCTAATTTTTTGTATTTTAGTTGAGATGGGATTTCACTGCGTTGCCCAGGCTGGTCTTGAACTCCTGAGCTCAGGCAGTCCACCTGCCTCAGCCTCCCAAAGTGCTAGGATTACAGGTGTGAGCCACCGTGCCTGGCCTCATTTTTATTTTTAACAAGAAAACTTAGATTGAAAAATGTAATTGTAAAGTTATTTCAATACACTCTTAGAAGTGCCTCTACAGAGGTCAGGGCACAGGATTTATTTTGTGTCACTTAAGTAAATGACATCATACCCTTCATTTGCTCAAAGCTCCATCTGGTAACTTCCTCACACTGGAAAACACAATGAAGCCTGATAAATTAGATTGTTGTTTTTCATTGGATGATGTGTTCAGGATTTAGTTATTAAAATGGTATCACTTGACATTGGACATTGTTTTCCATATATTTTTTAGTGACAAAAGCAAGCTATAAACTATGATTAATGTGATTTCAATAAAAACGTGTGTGTATTTTTGTAACATACAAAATGGCACACAATTTTAACAATGGTAATCTGTGAATTACGCATTTTTGGAGTTTTTAAAACAGTTCCAGTTCTGCTTGGATTAATATTTCCATGAGATAAACTTTGAAGATTGAGAAACTAACAGTAAATAAAGAGGGAAAAGATCCTCAAGAGAGCTTCACATTGTTTAAAACCTGTATCTCGTTTTGATAACGTTAAAGATGATACTATCATTAGATGCTCCTTTGTGCCCCCTCTCCACATATGTTCCTGAAATCATGGCCCACCTTTGATTTCCTTACGGAACACCAGGGGTTCAGTCTGCTCGTCACGCAGAGAGCCAATCACTGGGATGAATACTGCTAAAGAAGAAGGCTTTCACATGCAGAAGACTGAAACTGGACCCCTTTCTTACACTTTATACAAAAATTAACTCAAGATGGATTAAGGACTTAAACGTAAGACCCAAAACCATAAAAACCCTAGAAGAAAACCTAGGCAATACCATTCAGGACATAGGCATGAGCAAAGACTTCATGACTAAAACACCAAAAGCAATGGCAACAAAAGTCAAAATTGACAAATGGGATCTAATTAAACTAAAGAGCTTCTGCACAGCAAAAGAAACTATCATCAGAGTGAACAGGCAACCTACAAAATGGAAGAAAATTTTTGCAATCTATCTATCTGACAAAGGGCTAATATCCAGAATCTGCAAGGAACTTAAAAAATTTTACAGGAAAAAAATAAACAACCCCATCAAAAAGTGGGTGAAGGATATGAACAGACACTTCTCAAAAGAAGGCATTTATGCAACCAACAAACATATGAAAAAAATCTCATCATCATTGGTCATTAGAGAAATGCAAATCAAAACCACAGTGAGATATCATCTCACACCAATTAGAATGGTGATCATTAAAAAGTCAGGAAACAACAGATTCTGGAGAGGATGTGGAGAAATAGGAAAGTTTTTACACTGTTGGTGGGAGTGTAAATTAGTTCAACCATTGTGGAAGACAGTGTGGCAATTCCTCAAGGATCTAGAACCAGAAATACCATTTGACCCAGCAATCCCAATACTGGGTATATACCCAAAGGATTATAAATTATTCCACTGTAAAGACACACGCACCCGTATGTTTACTGCTGCACTACATTCACAATAACAAAGACTTGGAACCAACCCAAATGCCCGTCAATGATAGACTGGATAAAGAAAATGTGGCACATATACACCATGGAATACTATGCAGCCTATGAAAAAGGATGTGTTCATGTCCTTTGCAGGGACATGGATGAAACTGGAAACCATCATTCTCAGCAAACTAACACAGGAACAGAAAACCAAACACCGCATGTGCTCACTCACAAGTGGGAGTTAAACAATGAGAACACATGGACCCAGGGAGGGGAACATCACACACCAGAGCCTGTTGGGGGGTATGGGGCTAGAGAAAGGATAGCATTAGGAGAAATACCTAAGGTAGATGATGGGTTGATGGGTGCAGCAAACCACCATGGCACATGTATACCTATGTAACAAACCTGCACGTTCTGTGCATGTATCCCAGAACTTAAAGTAGAATTAAAAAGACTTTAATCAGGTACTGCAGTTGAAGAGATGGGAAATCAGTCTCAAATCCATCTCCCTGACCTACTAAGATAAGGGGTTTATATAGCAGGGAAGAAATGTAACCATGTGTGGGAAAACAGGAACTAGGGAGGGTAAGCAAGAAGAGTTGGTCAATAGGAAGCGGATGGTCAGTTAGGCAGCCATGGCAGGTGAGGGGGTCTGACCTCTCACTGTCCAAATGCAGTAATCTAGTGAGTTTCAGCTCCTTGATACTATCTGGAAGTTCTGATGGTTGGCTTCCTGAGAAAGGAACTCAGGTAAGACAAATGTTAATTTTCTCAAGTTTTAAGACTGAGAGGATCAATTTCTATGTCTGTTCAAAGAAACCATAAACATCAGCTCTATGGGAAAATTGGGTCAGTTTCAATTTCAACAGTGTTGAACGGCTCCAGCATGTTGATGCCATCTCACCTCCAGTGTTCACACTGAGGGTTCCTAACCCTCAGCAAAGGTGGGAATGGGATTTTGTGGATAAATGCCTCAGCTTCCCCATCTTTGGAGGAACAGTTCTGAGATATATCCAACACAGTTCCTCAGAGGGTCCTGTGTTAGTTATTTCTGTGTGACAAATTACTTCAAACAGTGGTTTAAAATAACAAATGTTTTTTATTTCACAATTCATGTTCATCAGGAATCTGAGAGAAGCTTAGCGGGGTGGCTTTGGCTCAGAGACTCTCAGTGGCTCTCATTGGCTATAATCAATGAGCCTTGAGTCAACCAAGGCTACAGTCATTGGAGGCCTGACTAGGTCTGGAGGATCCACTTCCAAGCTCAGTTGTGACTGTTGACAGGAGGCTTCACCTGGCCACATGGACCTCTTCATAAGGCTCCTCAACACATGGCTTCCCCCAGAGGGACAGCCAGTGCCCAAAATAAAAGCCATGGTCTTTTTTATGACCTAATCTTGTAAGTGACCTACCATCACTTCTGCTGTGTGCCATTGGTCAGACACACCAACCCTAGTACAGTGTGAACGGGCATTACACAAAGGTATGACTACATGGAGGCAGGGTTCATTGGGGCCATCCTGGAGACTGGCTACCACAGGTCTCCAGCAGGACTGAGTCACAGGTACCTACAGTGAGAGCTCAACTGATAATGCTTCTTCCCTGTTTGACTCTTCCATTCTCTCATTTCTGCTTCCTGAGATACACCCTCCTATGCCCAATAACTTGCCTAAACCTAAGCTTGATTTAGGTTCTCATTTCAGCAGAACCCAAAACAAGAAAAATCCTGGCCTATTATGAAAAATGCTAGTCAGGGTCTTCCCCTGACTAGAATTTTGTTAGCTGAAACATAAATGGCCTACCACTTTAAATGTTCAACTTTTTATTTTGAAATAACTTAAAACACATAGAAGAGTTACAGTAATAGTATAGAGAACTTCATATACCTTTACCCAGAGTCACCAATTTTAACATTGTGCCACATATTTTTAATGTAAAATTTTCTTAGAAACATTTGAGAGTAGGCTGCATACATCATGCCCCTTGTATTGGTCAGGGTTCTCCAGAGAGACAGAACCACTGGGATACATGTATGAATCTGTTTGTTTATTATTAATTGTTAATTATTTTTTCATGCTTCATTTTATTTATTTTATTTCAATAGGTTTTTGGGGAACAGGTGGTGTTTAGTTACAAAAATAAGTTATTTATGGTGATTTCTGAAGTTTGGTGCATCCATCACCCCAGCAGTGTACACTGTACCCAGCGTGTAGTCTTTTATCCCTCACCTTCCTCCCACGCTTTCCCCCAGGTTCATTGTATCATTCTTATGCCTTTGTGTCCTCATAGCTTAGCTCCCACTTATGAGTGAGAACATACAGTATTTGGTTTTCCATTCCTGAGTTATTTCACTGAGAATAATGGTCTCCAAACCCATCCAGGTTGCTGTGAAGGCCATTATTTCATTCCTTTTTATGGCTGAGTAGTATTCCATGGCGCATATATATATATATATATATATATATATCACAATTTCTTTATCCACTTGTTGATTAATGGGCATTTGGACTGGTTCTATACTTTTGCAATTGCAAATTATGCTGCTATAAACATGTGTGTGCAATATCTTTTTCATATAATGACTTATTTTCCTCTGGGTAGATACCCAGTAATGAAATTGCTAGATCAAATGGTATTTCTATTTTTAGCTCTTTAAGGAATCTCCACACTGTTTTTCATAGCAGTTATACTAGTTTACGTTGCCACCAGCAGTGTAAAAGTGTTCCCTTTTCACCAAATCCATGCCAATATCTATTATTTTTTATTTTTTTATCATGGCCATTCTTGCAGGAGTAAGGTAGTATTGCATTGTGGTTTTGACTGGCATTTCCCTGATCATTAGTGATGTTGATCATTTTTTCGAATGTTTCTTGGCCATTTGAATTTCTTTTTTTGAGATTGTCTGTTCATGTCCTTAGCCCAACTTTTTAATGAGATTATTTATTTTATTCTTGTTGATTTGTTTGGTGTCCTTGTAGATTCTGGATATTAGTTCTTTGTTGGAGGTATAGATTGTGAAGATTTTCTCCCACTCTGTGGGTTGTCTGTTTACTCTGCTGATTATTTCTTTGCTGTACAGAAGCTTTTAGTTTAATGGAGTCCCATTCTTCCTTGAATGTCTGATAGAATTCAGTTATCCTTCATCTGGTCCAGAACTTTTTTGTTGTTGGCATTTTTTTATTATTATTACTATTTCAATCTTGCTGCTTGTTATTGGTCTCTTCACAGTTTCTGTTTCTTCCTGGCTTAATCTAGGAGGGTTTTATATTTCCAGGAATGTATCAATCTCCTCTAGGTTTTCTAGTTTATGCGTATAAAGGTGTTCATAGTAGCTTTGAATGATCTTTTGTATTTCTGTGGTATCAGTTGTAATATCTTCCTCTTCATTTCTAATTGAGTTTATTTGGATCTTCTCTCTTCTTTTCTTAGTTAATCTCACTAATGGTCTATCAATTTTATATTTTCAGCAAACCAGCTCTTTGTTTTTGATGTATTTGCTTTTGGATTCTTGGTCATAAAGTCTTTGCCTAAGCCAATGTCTAGAAGGGTTTTTCTGATGTTATCTTCTAGAATTTTTATGGTTTCTGGTCTTAGATTTAAGTCTTTGATTCATCTTGAGATGATTTTTATATAAGGTGAGAGATGAGGATCCAGTTTTATTCTTCTACACATGGCTTGCCAATTACCCCAGCACCATTTATTTCATAGGGTGTTCTTTCCCCAATTTATGTTTTTGTATGCTTTGTTGAAGATCAGTTGGTGATAAGTATTTGGCTTTATTTCTGGGTTCTCTATTCTGTTCCATTGGTCTATGTGCCTGTTTTTACACCAGTACCATGCAGTTTTGATGACTACAATTCAATCTACAAATTGAATTTTAATTTGCTGTTGGCAGTATGATCATTTTCACAATATTGAGTCTACCCATCCATGAGCATGGGATGTATTTCCATTTGTTTATGTTGTCTATGATTTCTTTCAGTAATGTTTTGTAGTTTTCCTTGTAGAGGCCTTTCACCTCACTGATCAGGTATATTCCTAAGGATTTTATTTTTTTGCAACTGTTGTAAAAGTGATTGGTTCTTGATTTGATTCTCAGCTTGGTCACTGTTTGTATATAGGAGAGCTACTGATTTGTGTACATTAATTTGTATTCTGAAACTTTGCTGAATTCATTTCTCAGTTCTAGGAGCTTTTTGGATGAGTCTTTAGGGTTTTCTAGGTATACAGTCATATCATCAACAAACAGCGACAGTTTGACGTCCTTTTTACCAATTTAGATACCCTTTATTTCTTTCTCTTGTCTGATTGCTCTGGCTAGAATTTCCAGTACTATGTTGGATAGAAGTGGTGAAAGTGGGCATCCTTGTCTTTTTCCAGTTCTCAGGGGGAATGCTTTCAATTTTTTCTTGTTCAGTGTAATACTGGATGTGGGTTTCTCATAAATGACTTTTATTTCCTTAACATATGCTGCTTCTTTGCCAATTTTGCTGAAGGTTTTAATCATAAAGGGATGCTGGAAATTGTCAAATGCTTTTTCTGCATCTATTGAGATGATCATATAATTTTTGTTTCTAATTCTGCTTATGTGTTGTATCACATTTATTGACTTGCATATGTTAAACCATCCCTGCATCCCTGGAATGAATCCCATTCGATCATGGTGGATTATCTTTTTGATGTAGGGTTGGATTTGATTAGCTAGTATTTTATTGAGGATTTTTGCATCTATGTTCATCAGGGATATTGGTCTGTAGTTTTCTTTTTTTATTATGTCCTTCCCTGGTTTTGATACTAGGGTGATACTGGTTTCATAGAATGACTTAGGGAGGAGTCCCTCTTTCTCTATCTTTTTGAATAGTGTCAATAGGATTGCTACCAATTCTTCTTTGAATGTCTGATAGAATTCAGTTATCCTCCATCTGGTCCAGAACTTTTTTGTTGTTGGCAGCATTTTTTAAATTATTATTACTATTTCAATCTTGCTGCTTGTTATTGGTCTCTTCACAGTTTCTATTTCTTCCTGGCTTAATCTAGAAGGGTTGTATATTTCCAGGAATGTATCTGTCTCCTCTAGGTTTTCTAGTTAATTGTATAAAGGTGTTCATAGTAGCTTTGAGTGATCTTTTGTATTTCTGTGGCATTGGATGTAATATCTCCCTTTTCACTTCTAATTGGGTTTATTTGGATCTTCTCTGTTCTTTTTTTAGTTAATCTCACTAATGGTCCATCAGTTTTATTTATCTTTTCAACAAACCAGCTTTTTGTTTTATTTGTCTTTCGTATTTTTGTTCATTTGTTTCAATTTCATTTAGTTCTGCTCTGATCTTCATTATTTATTTTCTTCTGCTGGGTTTGAGTTTGGTTTGTTCTTGTTTCTCTAGCTTCTTGAGATGTGACCTTAGACCTTAGATTGTCTATTTGTGCTCTTTCAGGCTTTTTGATGTAGTCATTTAATGCTATGAACTTTCCTCTTAGCACTGCCTTTGCTGTATTCCAGAGGTTTTGATACTGTGTCACTACTATTGTTCAGTTCAAAGAATTTTTAAATTTCCACCTTGATTTCCTTTTGACCCAATGATCATTCAGGAGCAGATTATTTAATTTCCATGTGTTTGCATGGTTTTCAGGGATCCTTTCAGAGCTGATTTCCAATTTTATTCCACTGTGGTCTGAGAGAGTATTTGATATAATTTTGATTTTCTTAAATTTATTGAGACTTGTTTTGTGGCCTACCATATGGTCTGTCTTGGAGAATGTTCCATGTATGATAAATAGAATGTATATTCTGCAGTTGTTGGCTAGAAAGTTCTGTAAATACCTGTTAAGTCCATTTTTCTAGGGTATAGTTTAAGCCCATTGCTTCTCTGTTGACTGTCTTGATGTCCTGTCTAGTGCTGTCAGTGGAATATTGAAGTCTCCCCCACTATTATTGTGTTGCTATCTCATTTCTTAGGTCTAGTAGCAATTATTTGTTTTATAAATTTGGGAGCTCCAGTGTTAGGTGCATGCATATTTAGGATTGTGATATTTTCCTGTTGGACAAGTCCTTTTATCATTATATAATGTCCATCTTTGTCTTTTTAAACTGCTGTTGCTTTATGGTTTATTTTGTCTGATATAAGAATAGCTACTCCTGCTTGCTTTTGGTGTGCATTTTCATAGAATATCTTTTTCACCCCTTTACCTTAACTTTCTGTGAGTCCTCATGTGTCAGTTGAGTCTCTAGAAGATAGCGGACCTTTGATTGGTGAATTCTTATCCATTCTGCCATTCTGTATCTTTTAAGTGGCGCATTTAGGCCATTTACATTCAATGTTAATATTGAGATGTGAGGTACTATTCTACTCATTGTGTTAGTTCTTGCCTGAATACCTTGTTTTTAATTGTGTTATTGTTTTATAGATCCTGTGAGATTTATGCTTTAAGGAGGTTCTATTGTGTGTATTTTGAGGATTTATGTCAAGATTTAGAGCTCCTTTTAGCAGTTATTGTAGTGCTGGCTTGGTAGTGGCAAATTCTCTCAGCATTTGTTTGTCTGAAAAAAAGTGTATCTTTCGTTCATTTATGAAGCTGAGTTTTAGTTTAGATACAAAATTCTTGGCTGATAATTGTTTTATTTAAGGAGGCTAAAGATAGGACCCCAATCTCTTCAGGCTTATAGAGTTTCTGCTGAGAAATCTGCTGTTAATCTAATAGGTTTTCCTTTATAGGTTACCTGATGCTTTTGCCTTACAGTTCTTAAGATTCTTTCCTTCATCTTGACCTTAGATAACCTGATGACTATGTGCCTAGGCAATGATCTTTCCCCCCCCCCCCCGGGATGGAGTCTTGCTCTATTGCCCAGGCTGGAGAGCAGTGGTAAGATCTCAGCTCCCTGCAACCTCCAGCCCCCAGGTTCAAGTGATTCTCCTGCCTCAACCTCCTGAGTAGCTGGGATTACAGGCACATGCCACCACACCCAGCTATTTTTTATATTTCTAGTAGAGATGGGTTTTCACCATTTTGGTCAGGCTGGTCTCAAACTCCTGATCTCAAGTGATCCACCCGCCTCAGCCTCCCAAAGTACTGGGATTACAGGCATGAGCCACCGTACCTGGCTGATGAACTTTTTACAGTGAATTTCCCAGCTGTTCTTTAAGCTTCCTATATTTGGATGTCTAGATCTCTAGCAAGGCCAGGGAAGTTTTCCTTGATTATTCTCTCAAATAACCTTTCCAAACTTTTAGATTTCTCTTCTTCCTTGGGAACTCCTATTAGTCTTAGGTTTGGACATTTAACATAATCCCAAACTTCTTGGAAGCTTTGTTAATTTTTTAAAAACTCTTTTTTCTTTGTCTTTGTTGGATTAGGTTAACTCAAAAGCCTTGTATTCAAGCTTTGAAGTTCATTCTTTTATTGTTCAGTTTTATTGCTGAGACTTTCCAGTGCATTTTGCATTTCTCTAAGTGTGTCCTTCATTTCCAGAAGTTGTGATTGTTTTTTATTTATGTTATCTATTTCTCTGGAGATTTTCTCATTCACATTCTCTATCATTTCTTTCTTTTTTTTTTTTTTGAGACAGAGCTTCACTCTGTTGCCCAGGCTGGAGTGCGTGATCTCGGCTCACTGCAAGCTCCACCTCCTGGGTTCACACCGTTCTCCTGCCTCAGCCTCTCGAGTAGCTGGGATGACAGGCGCCTGCCACTATGCCCAGCTAATTTTTTTGTATTTTTAGTAGAAACGGGGTTTCACCGTGCTAGCCAGGATGGTCTCCATCTCCTGACCTCATGATTGGCCTGCCTCAGCCTCCCAAAGTGCTGGGATTATAGGCGTGAGCCACCGTGCCTGGCCCATTTTTTTTTTTTTAAGTTGGACTTCACCTTTCTCTGGTGCCTCCTTGATTAGCTTATAATCAACCTTCTGAATTTTTTCTGGCAATTCAGAGATTTTTGTCTTGGTTTGGATCCATTGCTGGTGAGCTAGTTTGATCATTTGGGGGTGATAAAGAACCTTGTTTTGTCATATTACCAGAATTGTTTTTCTGGTTCCTTTGGGTAGACTATGCCAGAGGGAAGATCTGCGGCTCAAGGGCTGCTGATCAGATTCTTTTGTCCCACGGGGTGCTCCCTTGATGCGATGCTCTCCCTGCTTCCCTAGGGATGGGAATTCCTGAGAGCTGAACTGCAGTGATTGTCATTTTGCTTCTCGGTCTAGCCACCCAGTGGAGCTTCTGGGCTCTGGAATGGTACTGGGGGGTGTCTACAAAAGAGTCTTGTGATGTGATCCATCTTTAGGTATCTCAGCTACGGATACCAGTACCTGCTGTGGTCGAGGTAGCAGGGGAGTGAAGTGGATTCTGTGAGGGTCCTTGATTATAGTTTCATTTAGTGTGCTGGTTTTGGGTTAGTTGGCCTCTGGTCAGGAGGTGGGACTTTCAAGAGAGCATCAGCTGTAGTAGTATAGGGAGGAGACAAGCTTGCCCTAAGGTTGCCTGGATAAGTATTTGGATTCATTAGATGGTGGGCAGGACCATAGAGCTCCCAAGAGATTATGTCCTTTGTCTTCAGTTACCAGGATGCGTAGAGGAAGGACCATCAGGTGGGAGCAGCATTAGGCATGTCTGAGCTCAGACTCTCCTTGTACAGGGCTTGCTGCAGCTGCTATGGGGGATGGGGTTGTGGTTCTCAGACTGATGTAGTTATGTTCCCAGGGGGATTATAGCTGCTTCTGCTACTTCATACAAGTCGCCAAGGAAGTGGGGGAAAGCAACCCGTGACAGGCCTCACCCAGCTCCTAAAGGCCAGTCTCTCTCCCACTGTGCTCCCTAACATCACTGAGTTTATTTCCAGGCAGCTGGTGAGCATGGCTGAGAACTTGCCCCAGGCTACAAGCCTCCCTGCTGAGAAAGCAAGCAGGGCTTTCAGATTTCACACCTCCCTGCCTGCCATGGCTTCTGTGATGGTGTCTGCACTCCTGGTTCACCCCCTCCCCCAGATCCTATCCAGGAAACTCTGTGTTTCATTGAAATTACTACAAAGTTCAGCTGGAAGTTTCCTATTCCCTGTGGTCTTTGCCCAATTCCACTGGCAGCTCTCCCCAAGCGCTTCTGCAAGACAAAGTCAGAGATGGCTTCCCTGGGGATTGAGAGTTCCCACAGGGCTCTTCCTGCTGCTTCTTCTATCCCTGTATTTCACTTAGCTCTCTAAATTCATCTCACCTCCAGGTAAGGTCAAATCCTTCTCCTGTGATCTGGACTTTCAGGTTCCCCCGTGAGGATGTGTGTTCGGGGGCAGAAAATTCGCTTTTCACACTTTCACACTTTGAGCACTCAGTTTTTTGGCTATCTCCTGGAGCCTGTAGCAGCAATCTCACAGATGGCCTTTTCTTTGTTCTCATCAGAGTGGTGTTCGCTGCAAGTTTTAGCCATATTTGAATCAATGCATTATTTAAAATGAGTATATATGGGTGACTGCTTTTAAGATACTGAACTAGGACTAGGTCTGAACAGCCAGAATGGAGATCAACACTTCAGTTTATTTATTTTTATATTGATTGATTGGCATTGGCTCATGCAATTACCGAGGCTGGAGAATCTAAAATCTGCAGTGTAGGTGATAGGCTGGAGACCTATTAGAGTTGATGGTACAAATGAAGTGTAATGGCAACCTGCTGGAGCAGGTTGGCCAAATGGAACCTTCACTGATCATCCTCCCTGCAGGAACACCAAACTGAACAACTATTCATACAAAAAAACACTTTTATATGAACCAAAAACCAGGTGAGCTATCGCAGTACTTGGTTGAACTTCATATCATTGAAGGAGGAGATAGGTACTTAGGGGAGGGAAAGTACAGTGATTGTGGGACTTTTCATTGGAACTCAGTGCTGCCTTATCACAACAGAAAGCAGCACTGGGCAGAACTCAGCCAGTGCCCATGGAGGGAGCATTTAGACCAGCCCTAGCCAGAGGGGAGTCACCCATCCCACTGGTTGGAACCTGAGTTCCAGCAAGCCTTACCACTGTGGGCTAAAGGGTTCTGGTGTCCTAAATAAACTTTAAAGGCAGTCTAGGCCACAAGGACTGCAGTTCCAGGGCAAGTCCTGGTGCTGTGATGGGCTCTAAACCAGTGGACTTGAGGGGCATGTGACCCAATGAGGCACCAGCTTGGATGGCCAAGGGAGTGCTTGTACCACCCCTCCCCCAACCATAGGCAGCACAGCTCACAGTTCTGGGAGAGATGCTTTCCTTTCACTTGAGGAGGGGAGAGGGAAGAGTAAAAAAAACTGTGTCTTGCAACTTGGATACTAGCTCAGCCACAGTAGGATAGGGCACCAGGCAGAGTCCTGAGGCCCCCATTCCGGGCCCTAGCTCCCAGACAACAATTCTAGACACATTCTGGGCCAGAAGGGAACCAGTTGCCTTGAAGGGAGGAACCCAGTCATGGTAGTATTCATCACCTGCTGACTAAAGAGCCCTTGGGCCCCGAATAATTAGTAGTAGTACCCAGGCAGTGTTTCCCATGGGTCTTGGGTGAAACTCAAAGATATGCTGGCTTCAGGTGTGACTCAGCACATTTCCAGCTATGGTGGGTATGGGGAGGGACTCCTTCTGCTTGACAAAAGAAGAAGGAAGAGTAAAGAGGACTTTGTCTTGCAGCTTGGGTGCCAGCTCAACCACAATGGTATAAAGCACCAAGTGGTCCTTTGGGGTCCCTGATTCTAAGTCTTGGCTCTTGGACATTTATGGACCTATCGTGGGCCACAGGGAGGCCAATTTCCCTGAAGGGAGAGTCCCAGGTGTGGAAGCATTCACCATACGCTACCTGAAGAGCCCTTGAGCCGTGAGTGAACATCGGCAGTAGTCCTGCAGTACTGGCCGTGGGTCTCTGGTGGTAGTGGCCGTAGGGAGAGACTTTACTGCTAGTGGAAAAGTGAGAGAAGAGTGGGAAGAACTCTGACTTCTGGCTTGGGTACCAATTCAGTCATAGTAGAATAGAGCTCCAGGTAGATTCCTAAAGTTTCTGACTCTAGGTCCTGGCTCCCCAATGGCATCTCTAGATCTGCCCAGGCCCTGGGGTGGGGAAGGAACTTGCCTCTCTGAAGGGAAGGACACAAGCCTGACTGACTTTGCTACCTGTTGATTATAGAGCCCTAGGACCTTGAGAAAATACAGGCAGTAGCCAGACAGTGGTTACTGTGGGACTTGAGCAAAACCCAGTGCTGTGTTCGCTTCAGGTCAGACCCAGCACAGTCCCAGTGGTGGTGGCCACAACTGTGCTTGTGTCGCTCCTCCCCGAGTTTCAGGAAGCTCAGCACACAGAGAGAGACTCCATTTGTTTGGGAAAAAGTAAGGGAAGAGAACAAGAGTCTCTCCCTGATAATCCAGAGAATTCTTCTAGGTATTATCCAAGTCCACCAAGGCAGTACCTCTACGAGTCTGCAAGAGCCACACCATTACGGGGCTTGGGGTATCTTCTAATACAGATAAAGCTACAATGGCCAAGACTGAGATCACAACTCCCAAGTCCTTTAGAGTACCTGGAAAGCCTTCCCAAGAAGGATGGGTACGAACAACCCTACACTGTGAAGACTACAATAAATACCTAACTCTTCAATCCCCAGATACTAACAAACGTCCATAAGCATCAAGACCATCCAGGAAAACGTGACTTCACCAAAGGAACTAAATAAGGCACCAGTGACCAATCCTGCAGAGACAGAGATATGTGCCGTTTCAACAGAGAATTCAAAATCATTGTTTTGAGGAAACTCAAATTTAAAATAACATAGGGAATTCAGAATCATATTAGATAGATTTAACAAAGAAATTGGAACAATTAAAAAGAATCAAGCAGAAATTCTAGAGTTGAAAAATGCAATTGACCTACTGAAGAATGCATCAGAACCTCAACAGCAGAATTGCAAGCAGAAGAAAGAATTGGTGAGCTTAAAGACAGACGATTTGAAAATACACAAAGGCGACAAAAAAATAAAAAGCAATAAAGCAGGCCTACAAGATATAGAAAAAATAGCCTCAAAAGGGCAAATTCAGGAGTTATTGGCCTTAAAGAGGAGGTGGAGAGAGATATCAGGATATAAAGTTTATTCAAAGGGATAATAACAGAGAACTTTCCAAACCTGGAAAAGATATCAATATTCAAGTATAAGAGAGTTATAGAACACCAAATAGACTTAACCCAAAGAAGACCACCTCCAGATATTCAATAGTCAAATTCCCAAAGGTCAAGGATAAAAAAAGGATTCTAAAAGCAGCAAGAGAAAGGAAACAAATAACCTACAATGGAGCTCCAATACGTTTGGCAGCAGACTTTTTGGTGGAAGCCTTACAGGCCAGGAGGAAGTGGCATGACATATTTAAAGTGCTGAAGGAAAAAATATTTTATGCTAGAATAGTATATGCAGTGAAAATCTTCTTAAAACATGAAGGAGAAATAAAGATTTTACCAGACAAAGGCTGAAGGACTTCATCAACACCAGGTCTTTTCTACAAAAAAATGCTAAAGAGAGTTCTTCAGGCTGAAAGAAAAGGACAAAACAAGCCTTAAAACATTCAAAAAACTATACAAACACATGGAAATTAAATAATATGCTCCTGAATTACCAGTGATTCAATGAAGAAATTAAGAAGGAAATTGAAAAGTTTCTTGAAACAAATAATAATGGAAACACAACATACCAAAACTTATGGGATATAGTGAAAGTAGTACTAAGAGGAAAGTTTATAGTTTATAGTACTAAACTATTTAATTCAGTCAGGAACCTTTAATCTTTCATTCTCAAAGACCTAAATTCTGAATTTAATTAAAATATCAAGTGTCATTCATGCTTCACCTCTATTCTACTTTCACAATATGATTTAATTTGATTTCATTTCAATTTAATTTATATTTCTCTTTGGGGAAGTCCCTTCCTCTCTTTACATTTGTTTCCCCATCTGAAATGTGAAGATAATATTTATCGCATAGAGTTGTGTGATATTGTGATATAATAAGAAGTATATGTTTTGGATTTTCATCCAGTGTTCCTGGTTCACAGCCCCTAAAACCCTTGAAATTTCCTAAGCTATTAGAGCTATGGTTGTATCTTATTGTTATAATATTTGATTTTTTGCCCTTGGTCCCTGAAATAGCTCCAGAATGATAAAAGTGAAAGAAGCATCTTGTGTTATTCATAACAAGCCCCTTTTATCCATACATAAATTTATGTTAATGAGGTGATTTTTAGAAAGCCTCCAGATAACCACAGGATGGGGTCTGGTTGCCAAGAGAACCAACCATGTGATTAGAGAGTTGGAATTTCCAGCTCCAGTGCTCACCTTCAGGGAGGGGAGAGGAGCTCAAGGTTGAGTTGATCACCAATAGCCAATGATTTAATCAATCATGTTGTTGCAATGAAGCTTCCATAAAGACCCAAAGGAATGAAGTTCAGAGAGCTTCTGGGTGATGAATAAGAACACAGCCACATGCTATGAGGGTGGCATACCGAGAAGCTCCATAGGGACAGGAGGTCCTGTGCTTGGGACCCTTCTGGACCTCTCCCTATGTATCTGTTCATCTGACTGTTCATTTCTATCTTTCAATATATTCTTTGTAATAATCTGGTAATCTAGTTTTATACACTGCTTCCAATTCAAAATTTGACTCCTAAACTGTTTTCCCGAGTTCTATAAGCTGCGTTAGCAAATGACTGAACCCAGCAGGAGGTCATGCAAACCTCTGATTTATAGCTGGTCAGCCGGAAACGCAGGTGACAAGGCTGTGATTGGCATCTGAAGTGGGGTCTCATCTTCACTTGTGGGACTGAGCCCTTAACCTGTGTGCTCTGAAAGCCATTTCCAGGTAGATACTGTTAAAATTGGGTTAAACTGTAAAATGCCCAGTCAGTGTCTGCAGCGAACTAGGGAACTGCTTGGTGTGAAAAAGATCCCTACACAATTGGTGGCCAGAAGTGAAGTGTTGTCAGTATTAAGTGAGAATATAAGGGGGGAAAACAAACAAACAAACAAACAAACAAACAAATGTTTTTTCCCTCTTCAGTTGGTGTCAGAGAGGCAGGATTTGCTAAAATAAACTTGGCTTAGGAAACATGTGGTTTGGGAAGAGAAAGAATGAGGGGAGAGAGAGAGAAAATGAAGAACTTTTGATCCCTGGATGGCTACCTAGTCACCTATGGTACAAAACTGCAGCTTTGCTGCAATCAGTTACTAACGGTAAAAGTTACGAATTGTATTTAGAAATGGTGTTAGAACAAACTCCTGACGAGTCAATTCTAGGAAGTAAGCATTAGTAGCAATAGTTAAAATTGTAATCCATAGACACAGATTAAAGAAAATGATATTGGGGCCGGGTGCAGTGGCTCATGCCTGTAATCCCAGCACTTTGGGATGCCAAGGCGGGCAGATCACAGGTCAGGGTATCGAGACCATCCTGGCTAACACAGTGAAACCCCGTCTCTACCGAAAATACATTTAAAAAATAAATTAGCCGGGAGTTGTGGCAGGCGCCTGTAGTCCCAGCTACTCAGGAGGCTGAGGCAGGAGAATGGCGTGAAACCTGGGAGGCGGAGCTTGCAGTGAGCCTAGGTGGCGCCACTGCATTCCAGCCTGGGTGACAGAGCAAGACTCTGTCTCAAACAAAAAAAAAGAAAGCCACTTTTCTACGGGTTTTTTTTGTTGTTGTTTGTTTGTTTGTTTTTAGTATTCAAGTATATCTATATGGTTACCTTGATACAATTGTGTTTAGATATTTCACCATTTGGATATACCTGAATTGTTAATAAACTATTTATGTCATGCCTATTCTATTACATAGGAATTTATAAAACTACATTTATATAATATGGTTCTTAAATATACTAATCAACTTAGGTCAAAATTAATGAGATCCCAAACATTTACAAAGCACTGAAGCCAGTGTAGTTAAATTGTATTCTGAATGGCTGTGTTTTGAGAGCTGAATGATAAATTTCTCTTGAATTATTATTATTTTACTAAAGTACTTTGATGAGAAGAAACAGATATAGAAGGAGCAATAATACAGGAGTTGCGCATTTGAGCAGTTGCCAAGTTAGAGAACCCTGAGCATTTTTAGCAGCCCTCTGCGACTCAGTCTTAAAATGACTTTTCAGATGAATGGGCATTTGTTTCATCCCTCCCACCTCCTCCAAAATCTCACTCCATCATCTTCTCTTTCAAAGTATCTTCAGTGTCTTTCCATATTCTTACTTTTTCTGCATCTCGTAGACTAGTCTGATCTGATATTCCTGAAGATACAATAATGCTCTTCCCGTGCACAAAACTCTTGCTGATACACAAGAAGAGGACAAGGGCATAGGCTGTAGGTGGTAAGGCAATGTGGACAGAGATAGCAGTGACTGCAAACGTGGATCCCAAACCAAATGTCCCAAGGGCAGAGGCTATGCACTGTGGCGCTAATTGGCCTTCAAGCTGCTTCTCACATGGCTATTGCTAGGCAGCATGCTCCAAGGTCAGTGATGGTGAGAAGGTATTTAATAACAATGAATGAGTCTTACCAGCGACTCTGAATAGGCCAGCAAGAAAATAATAAAATAGGCTGGGTGTGGTGGCTCATGCTTGTAATCCCAGCACTTAGGGAGGCCGAGGCGGGCGGATCACGAGGTCAGAAGTTTGAGGCCAGCCTGGCCAACATAGTGAAACCCCGTCTCTACTAAAAAATACAAAAATTAGCTGGGTGTGGTGGCGGACACCTGTAATCCCAGCTACTTGAGAGGCTGAGGCAGGAGAATCGCTTGAATACAGGAAGCCAGAGGTTGCAGTGAGCCGAGATCGCACCACTGCACTCCAGCCTGGGGAGCAGAGCAAGATTCTGTCTCAAAAAGATAAATAAAATAATAAAATAACAAATTGCACAGAGAAATTAAGTATCAGCAAGGGGTTAATTTTGTGCTCTTTAAGCTCAGAATCCGCTCTTTTTCCTTCACAGTCCCTCTGTTCCTTCGTGATCTATTCTGCCTCTGCCTCTCCCGACAGAAAGAACTGCGTCTGATTTCATTCTTTCATCACAAGTACACAGTTTTAGAATACCAAAGTTAAAACTGTTTTAAGCAATTGCTTCCAAATGGAGCCTTTTACTATGGACAACATCCCAGGAAAAGGGAATTAGAATTTTTCTCATCTCTGTTCTTACATATTCGAACTCTTTGGAAGCACTCAGTGGAAACAAGCTCAGTTGGGTTCTATTTAATTGCGTACTTAGTGGTCACGAAAAAGTGTTGGTCTGAATCACTGGAATGGTTCTTTATTTTAGTTCTCACAGTTGTTTTCCACAAGATATTAACTTAATTCTCCATTTCCCATCCTCTGTAAATCATAGCTATGGCTCACCATAAAAAGTAATTCCAATATTCAAGGTCAAGAACATGTAGTTAATGAAGTTAGATATGACTGCAATTTGGGATGAAAACCTGGTCCAGAATGCTGTACATTCTTATTTTTTCTGTTGCGTATACCACGTATTAAATGGATTTGTTCCATCTAATCAAAACAAAAGCAATTCTTAGAATTGAAATGTACCATATACATCAGTGCACAGATTGGTTCAGTACAGCATCCCCTGTGCCTCGTACCTAGAACACAGTATGTGCTTAGTAAATATTTGCTGAATAACTTCATCTTGTTCAATCTTGCTGTCCATTGCAGAAATATTTTCAACTATGTTTCTTTAAGATGGTCCTTAATATTTTCTGCTTAAGACATTCCAGTTCCAGGAAACCCTTTCCTTCCTCTTTCCTTGTCTCCTCCCCTCCACTCCTTCTTCAGGAGATCCATATGCCGGACACTGTGCTAGGCTCTGGGATATTGTGAACAAAAACACATTCCCTGTTCTCATGGAATTCATTAATTAGTAGGGGAAACAAACATTAATAAAAGAGTCAAACAAAAAAAGTAGCACCCACAATAGTCAAATTCATAGAGACAGAAAGTGAAATAGCGATTGCCAGGGACTGGGGGCAAGAGGGAATGGGGAATTATTGTTTAATGGGCATAGAGTGTCAGTATGGGATGATGAATAGGTTCTGGAGATGAATAATGGTATGGTTGTACAACAATGTGAATGTCTTTAATGCCATTAAGCTATACACTTGAAAGTGGCTAAAACGGTAAATTTTACATTATGTATATTTTGCCACAATAAAAAGAAACAAAACAAAACAAAAGTAAAGGCACAACTCTGACAAATGCTTAAGAAGAGCAGTGCACAGAGCGCACAGAGGCAAAATGACCTCCTCTTGTTGGTCAGCAAGCTCTCCCAGAGGATGGGTAAACTGAGAGCTGAAGAATGAGTACATGCTGGCTTGATATAGAAATGAAAGAAGACTACCCAGGCAGAAGGACTGGCACTTTCAACAGGTGGGAAGGAGGCTGCTGTGCACCAGGGACAGAAGGGAGGTCAGTATGGTTGCCATCAGTGGGAAAGGGGACCAGGTGCAGGCTGTGGCTGAACACCAAGGAGGGGCCAGTCCCCAAAAGACCTTGTAAACTCTGCTAAGGAACTTGATCTTTATCCTAAGAGTACTGAGGAACCATTCAGTAGTTTTAGACAAGGGGAAACAGGATCAAATGGAGGAAACATGATCAAATTTGCATCCTACTCACTGCTTAGGGGTGTGTGTCTGTGAGTGTGTGCATTAGAAAGTTCTTCCTTCTGGATGATGTTGGACTCATAAAATGAGTTAGGGAGGATTCCCTCTTTTTCTATTGTTTGGAATAGTTTCAGAAGGAATGGTACCAGCTCCTCCTTGTACCTCTGGTAGAATTTGGCTGTGAATCCATCTGGTCCTGGACTTTTTTTGGTTGGTAGGCTATTAATTATTGCCTCAATTTCAGAGCCTACTATTGGTCTATTCAGGGATTCAACTTCTTCCTGGTTTAGTCTTGGAAGAGTATAAGTGTCCAGGAAATTATCCATTTCTTCTAGATTTTCCAGTTTATTTGCGTAGAGGTGTTTATAGTATTCTCTGATGGTAGTTTGTATTTCTGTGGGGTCGGTGGTGATATCCCCTTTATCATTTTTTATTGCGTCAATTTGATTCTTCTCTCTTTTCTTCTTTATTAGTCTTGCTAGCGGTCTGTCAATTTTGTTGATCTTTTCAAAAAACCAACTCCTGGATTCATTGATTTTTTGGAGGGTTTTTTTGTGTTTTTATCTCCTTCAGTTCTGCTCTGATCTTAGTTATTTCTTGCCTTCTGCTAGCTTTCGAATGTGTTTGCTCTTGCTTCTCTAGTTCTTTTAACTGCGATGTTAGAGTGCCAATTTTAGATCTTTCCTGCTTTCTCTTGTGGGCATTTAGTGCTATAAATTCCCCTCTACACACTGCTTTAAATGTGTCCCAGAGATTCTGGTATGTTGTATCTTTGTTCTCATTGGTTTCAAAGAACATCTTTATTTCTGCCTTCATTTCGTTATGTACCCAGTAGTCATTCAGGAGCAGGTTGTTCAGTTTCCATGTAGTTGAGCGGTTTTGATTGAGTTTCTTAGTCCTGAGTTCTAGTTTGATTGCACTGTGGTCTGAGAGACAGTTTGTTATAATTTCTGTTCTTGTACATTTGCTGAGGAGTGCTTTACTTCCAATTATGTGGTCAATTTTGGAGTAAGTGCGATGTGGTGCTGAGAAGAATGTATATTCTGTTGATTTGGGGTGGAGAGTTCTATAGATGTCTATTAGGTCTGCTTGCTGCAGAGATGAGTTCAATTCCTGGATATCCTTGTTAACTTTCTGTCTCATTGATCTGTCTAATGTTGACAGTGGGGTGTTGAAGTCTCCCATTATTATTGTATGGGAGTCTAAGTCTCTTTGTAAGTCTCTAAGGACTTGCTTTATGAATCTGGGTGCTCCTATATTGGGTGCATATTAATTTTCATATAAGGAGTAAGGAAAGGATCCAGTTTCAGCTTTCTACTTATGGCTAGCCAATTTTCCCAGCACCATTTATTAAATAGGGAATCCTTTCCCCATTTCTTGTTTCTCTCAGGTTTGTCAAAGATCAGATGGCTGTAGATGTGTGGTATTATTTCTGAGGACTCTGTTCTGTTCCATTGGTCTATATCTCTGTTTTGGTACCAGTACCATGCTGTTTTGGTTACTGTAGCCTTGTAGTATAGTTTGAAGTCAGGTAGCATGATTCCTCCAGCTTTGTTCTTTTGACTTAGGATTGTCTTGGAGATGCGGGGTCTTTTTTGGTTCCATATGAACTTTAAAGCAGTTTTTTCCAATTCTGTGAAGAAACTCATTGGTAGCTTGATGGGGATGGCATTGAATCTATAAATAACCTTGGGCAGTATGGCCATTTTCACGATATTGATTCTTCCTATCCATGAGCATGGTATTAATTCAAGATGGATTAGAGACTTAAATGTTAGACCTAATACCATAAAAATCCTAGAGGAAAACCTAGGTAGTACCATTCAGGACATAGGCATGGGCAAAGACTTCATGTCTAAAACACCAAAAGCAATGGCAGCAAATGCCAAAATTGACAAATGGGATCTCATTAAACTAAAGAGCTTCTGCACGGCAAAAGAAACTACCATCAGAGTGAACAGGCAACCTACAGAACGGGAGAAAATTTTTGCAATCTACTCATCTGACAAAGGGCTAATATCCAGAACCTACAAAAAACTCAAACAAATTTACAAGAAAAAAACAAACAACCCCATCAAAAAGTGGGCAAAGGATATGAACAGACATTTTTCAAAAGAAGACATTCATACAGCCAACAGACACATGAAAAAATGCTCATCATCACTGGCCATCAGAGAAATGCAAATCAAAACCACAATGAGATACCATCTCACACCAGTTAGAATGGCGATCATTAAAAAGTCAGGAAACAACAGGTGCTAGAGAGGATGTGGAGAAATAGGAACACTTTTACACTGTTGGTGGGATTGTAAACTAGTTCAACCATTATGGAAAACAGTATGGCGATTCCTCAAGGATCTAGAACTAGATGTACCATATGACCTAGCCATCCCATTACTGGGTATATACCCAAAGGATTATAAATCATGCTGCTATAAAGACACATGCACACGTATGTTTATTGTGGCACTATTCACAATAGCAAAGACTTGGAAGCAACCCAAATGTCCATCAGTGACAGACTGGATTAAGAAAATGTGGCACATATACACCATGGAATACTATGCAGCCATAAAAAAGGATGAGTTTGTGTCCTTTGTAGGGACATGGATGCAGCTGGAAACCATCATTCTTAGCAAACTATCACAAGAACAGAAAACCAAACACCACACATTCTCCCTCATAGGTGGGAACTGAACAATGAGATCACTTGGACTTGGGAAGGGGAACATCACACACCGGGGCCTTTCATGGGGAGGGGGGAGGGGGGAGGGATTGCACTGGGAGTTATACCTGATGTAAATGACGAGTTGATGGGTGCTGATGAGTTGATGGCTGCAGCACACCAACATGGCACAAGTATACATATGTAACAAACCTGCACGTTATGCACATGTACCCTAGAACTTAAAGTATAATAATAAAAAATAAAAAAATAAAAAAATAATAATAAAGAAAAAAAAAAGAAAGTTCTTCCTTCTATTGGCTTATAACTGCCTTCGTTCAGCTTTCTGCCACTAGTCTTGGTTTCCACCTTCTTTCTTCTGGAGCTCTGCAGAAACAAGTGTCCTTTCTCTTTTCTGTGAGGGCTTTTGAAACTCCAGTTTTGTTTCAGCTTCTTACTATCCTCATGGTATCCTGTACTTTTTATTTTCAATCCTCCTCATAAAACGTGGCTTCTGTAGCTGCGTACAATTATCATCTCAGTTTTAGGAACACAAGAAATGCTATTGTCTGTGACCTGGACCCTATACCAGAGCCGCACCCATCACAGACTGTTTCATATTAAGTTGGTAGTTGACGAAACAATCCCCACCTCCAGCTTTTTTCCGACGCAATGCTAATAAAGCAGCAGGTCTCTGCCATTCTGATTTTTCTCCTTTTTAAAAAGCATAAATAAATAGAACAGCACTGGGTTTCAGCCCTGGCACTGTCACCAACTTGCTACACAATCTCATCTTTCTTCAGGAATAAACAGGCTACCAAAAGCACGTACTCTGGCCTACTCTCCCCATGTTCTTAAGTTTTGCAAGCAGTTTTTTCGGGCTGGGAGGTCTGCAGTAGTCCAGTAGGATTCCCTGTTGGGAGGGCCACTTCCCTGCATGCTTAAACCAGTTTCTTCATTATCAACTTTATCAGTGATAATATAATAGTTTTGATCCCAACTGTCTTACTTCATTATCTTATTTCTCAATTGGTTCAGCACAGAGTAATATTTATTGGGTTCTCCCAAACAATGAGATGATGACCAGTGTTCCTTTTCTAAACTTCGTTGTCCCTAGGACTATGATTTTACATTTATCTCATTAAACGTCCTTAGGTTGGTTTTGGCCCATTCTTTATTATAGCCTATTCTTTATTAGTATCCATTAGCACTAATTGGTACTAAGGATAATGGTCTGGAAGAGTTAACTTATTTCCTTAACCAATTAGCTAACTCCAAGGAAGTGACTTTGGTCCTGGAATCCATCCTAGGGAAAGAATACAGTATGCTGGAATGTGGCCACGGCATGCATTATGTCAGTGCCATATTAACAATTATATGGAAGCCCCTATTAGTAAAATGCTATTTCTTAGGCTCAAAATCAGATCTGTTCTATATTCAATTCCACTCTCTTGTAACTAACATCACAGCAAGGTCATATGTTATACTATTTAGCATATCCCTTAAAAAGTTTGTTCATTGTGACTGTTGCATAACATATGCAGAAATAATCAAAGAAATTGATAAGGGTGATGAGTCAAAGTTTTAACAATAGTAATTTATAATAGCCAAGTGCTTTGTAAGAGTCAAAGAAATCTCAGGTATAGTATCTCCCTTGGGCTTCTCAGTAGTCCTAGGAAGCAGGCTGAGTGAGAATTGCTGTCTTCACCTTACAGATGAGGAGAGGAGTTCAATAACATGCCCCAAATCACAAAGTGTTTTTAGTAGTAGAGTCAGAACCAGAACACAGGTCTGCAAAGACTGTCCAAAATTTGCCTCTAAACCTGATAACTACTCCAATTGTATATTACTTTCCACCTTGAATGGATTCTTACTAATGACCCTGATGTAGCTATGAAGATCACACTTATTTATCACTAGACTCAGTGCTCTGTGTAAATACTCTTAATGTGACTCTCTGGAGTTTATATAACATGGTGCCTGTTGTTTGCATTAGAGCCCATGTTCCTCAGGACAGTGCCTAAGACCACAGGTGTTGAAAACAGACTTTCTGGGTTCAAATCCTGGCTCTGCCTATTACTGAGTGTCTTTGGGAAAGCTACTTAATATACCTGCCTGATTTTGGGTTCTCTTGAGAACTTGGGTAAAGATAATTTGCTTCAAAGGTGATCCTGGGAAACAGAAATGAGAAAAATGAGACTTGGAAGGAAGAGAAGCCAATAGAGAGCATGCAAATTATCTGGTTACCACTGGGGGCAACTGAGACTCAATTGTGTGGGGACCTTCTAAGGAACTATGCATAGATTGCATCTCAGAAGCTGTCTCAGCCCTGATTCTTGCCCTCACTGACTGAGAGTCCCCTCTGGTCGTTAGCTCCCCAACACTTCCAGATTGTCAAGTGGTTGAGAAGCTTCCTGAGGCTTCAAAGCTTCCCGAGGCAGCCAAGTAGAGCAATGCTGATGTCCTTAACCAACTAGCTAACTCCATGGAAGTGACTTTGGCCCTGGAACCCATCCTATGCAAAGAATAAATTGTGCCAGAATGTTGCCATAGCATGCATTATCTCAATGTCATATTAACAATTATAGAGAAGCCCCCATTAGTAAAATGCTAATGAATTGATGTGGGCAACATGTGTGGAACTGTATAACCAAGATGGATTGATATCAGGTGTAGCAGAGCATGTAGCATAGTGCTCCAAAAGCATCTGCTACAGTCCCTAAGCCATGGTTATTGCATCCGTGACAAGCGATTGCAATACACCTTCTCATAGAATGATAATGATGATTAAATGATAATATACAGTTCCTAGGACACTTGATGTGCTTGATCAATGTTAGTGGTAATGAGGATGATAATGATGATGGAGATAAGTTATTCATCTTTTATTAAATCCCTAGTAATTCCAACTGAAATTAAGGTCAACGGGCAGGTCATATTTTTGCTATTTCTATGTGACCGTATTATTGGTCAGATCTCTAATCTGGAGTTATTTGTCTAGAACCAGCTATTGAATGTATCATTGCATTAAACATAATTTATAGTTTGTGCTTTTAAGTTAAATAACCACTAAAAAGACAAAAATAGCAAGTGATAATCCTGTACATCTGTAACCATAAAAGTTTTAAAAATAAATTTATAAGAGTACAGAGTACAGAAAACCAGGGATTGGGAGGACGTGTGCTTAATTTTAGTCATTCATGAAAGATTTAATCCATATGGTCTTCTTCATCTTTCTAGGTTTGTTTTACATTTTGGATCCCCAAATATTAGACGTTTTCTTCTTTGTTCTCATAAGTACCACATCAGTACCTTTCTCTTTCTTAAAAATCTTCCATTCTTTTTTTTGTGTGTGTGATGGGGTCTTGCTTTGTTGCCCAGGCTGGAGTGCTGTGGAGTGCTGTGGCACAATTTCAGCTTACTGCAACCTTTGCCCTGGGGCTCAAGTGATCCTCTCACCTCAACCTCCTAAGTAGCTGGGACTATAGGCACACGTCATTATGCCTGGCTAATTTTTTGTATTTTTGGTAGAGATGGGAGTTTCATTATGTTGCCCAGACTAATCTTGAACTACTGAGATCAAGCGATCCACCCACTTCGGCCTCCCAAAGTGTTGGGATTGCAGGTGTGAACCCCGACGCCTGGCCCAAAATCTCCCATTGTTTAGGAAGCCATGTGATTGGTTCAAGCCTCAGTTCTACTATTGTTTACTGGTTCTGTGACATTGGGTAAGTTACCTAGCTTTATTTTCCTTATTCTAACAACAAAACCCAAAAATGTTAGCACTCTTGTCTTTTACTTTCTTAATAGCAAATCCCTCTTTCTTTCCATTGTGCTGGAATGTCCCTAAGAACAAAATTAAAATTGGCAGGGGATTTTAAAGCTGTAGTTCCTTCCACCTCTTCCTATATCGTTAGGGAGAATATTTTCCCTTTTTCCTCACTCCCAAACCCACAGTTTTTCTAATATGTCTAAGATTGGTCCCACTGGCTTCTTTGGCAACCACAGAAGAGAAACCTAGGTGAAGAGCAGGAGAGGGGAGGACAGTGGTATGGCTCCTGCATGGATGGGGGACCTGGCACATGTTACATTTCTGTGGCCTTTTGTGCTTTTTAAAGGCTCAAAACTGCTATTTTTAGAAGAAATCTTTAGCTGAGCATAGTGATTCACACCTGTAATCCCAGAACTTTGGGAAGCCAAAGCAGAAGGACCACTTAAGGCCAGGAGTTAGAGACTAGCCTGGGCAACACAGTGAAACCCTGTCTCTACCAAAAAATAAAAATGAAATAATTAGCTGGCCATGGTGGTGCACACCTGAAGTCCAGCCACTCAAGAGGCTGAGGTGGGAGAACTGTTTGAACCCAGGGATTTGAGGCCGCAGTGAGCTATGATAGCACAGCTGCACTCCAGTTAGGGCAACAGAGAAAGACTATGTCTCAAAAAAGAGTTTAAAAAAAGAAAAAAACTTTAAATTTTTTCAGTAAGTCTTCCTTTCTGTTTTAATATATGGGGCCAAGTCAAATTGTACCCAACTATCTTCATCACAAATTCTGATCTAGTCTAAAATAATGAGTAATCACAAATCATAAATAAATAGAATAAAATTCACAACCTGCAGTGTCTTAGGGTGCTGTGCTTAAGAAATAAGTAGCAAACTGAGTTTGAGGACATAGATGGACAATTGTGCACACACTCTGGCATGCTACTCTTCTGTCTATCTCCCATTATGTTGTCATAATCTCTCTGAAGAGTGAGGCTGCTGGGATCTATTGAACAGTCTCTCGCATCCATCTCCTCTTCCACTCCTGCTGCTTGAATCAGTCCTGAAGGTGCTTAACAGCCCCGTCTCCTGGCTCACTCTTCTTCCATTAACCTCCCACATTGCATGAGTGATCTTCTAAAACACACATCTTACCATAACACCTATCCATTTGAAACTCCTGATGGCTTCTCACCACCCCCTCGAGATAGTACCCGCACATCTTGGCACAATAAATGAAGCCCCTTTACAACTTCACCTGAGCCCACCTCTCCAGATATGCCTCCATCTGTTCTCCCCCACCCTCCCATCGCTCACTATTGTTTACCTGAACATCCTGTGCACATTCCAGCCTCATTTCTGTGTACTCATTGAAACCCACTTGAAACTCTTGATGGCGTCTCACCACCCACTCCAGATAGTACATGAATATCTTAGCACAGTAAACAAAGCCCCTTTACAACCTCACCTGAGCCCAGCTCTCCAGATATACCTCCATCCGTTCTCCCCACCACCTCCCATCACTCATTGTTGTTTACCTGAATATCCTGTGCACATTCCAGCCTCAATTCTCCTCTCCTACATTTCCCTTTGCCTGGAACTCCTCTTTTCACTTTGCTTGCCTAAGCTGCCTATTCTAAGCCAGAAATAATCAACCATTCTGTATCTTTGTATTTTATATAACACAAAACATTACAATTTATTATAACATATAACATATTATTGTGGTTATTTTTGTTTGCTTCTCTATATTCCAACCTAAGACATAAGCTCTGATGTGGTTTGGCTGTGTCCCCACCCAAATCTCATCTTGAATTGTAGCTCCCATAATTCCCGCATGTCATGGGAGGGACCTGGGGAGAGGTAATTGAATCATGGGGGCAGCTCTTTCCTGTGCTGTTCTCGTGAAAGTGAATACGTTTCACAAGATGTGATGGTTTTATAAAGGGGAATTCCCCTGCACATGTTCTCTTGCCTGTCACCATGTAAGAACATGGCTTTGCTCCTCCTTCACCTTCTGCCATGATTGTGAGGCCTCTCCAGGCATGTGGAACTGTGAGTCAATTAAACTACTTTCCTTTATAAATTACCCAGTCTCAGATATGTCTTTATTAGCAGTATGAGAGAAGACTAATACAAGCTCTCTCAAGACAGGGACTACCTTTTTTCCGGAACATAAATGATGCACAGAAATGTCAAGAACAAATATTGAGACATGGTGGAGTTAAATCAATTTAAATAAAGCAAAGCCACCAGAAGTAGCCATTCAGAAGTACCTTACTAAAATCTTAATGAATTAAACTGCTGATAGCACATAAAAAACATCTTTCCCTAATCCTATTTCTCCCAACGAATTAAAAACAGCCTCTTGTCTCATGGCTGCCAATTTCGAAGTTTCTGTTTTACATTGCTCTCAACTTACATTGTGGTCAGTTTGACAAAAAAAAAAAACAAGCATACAGGAGAATTTTGAATAAAATTGGTCAGAGAAAACAATGAGACAAGAACAGGAAATTGAAGAACATATTGTCTTGCTTATGAAGACCTCATAATAGAAAATAACACGTTATAATATATTATACAGATGAAAAGGACAAAACCATTACCTGTATCATGCTTATTTAGCATGGCATTTCTTATGTGACAGAGCATCAATCCATTCACTCGACTGTGTGGTAAGACTGTGGCTGGCATTTGTCATGCAAAAGGACAGGAAATGCTCTTTGGGGAACTCTTACCAGGACCCGACAATGGGCAACACCCAGAGTCTTGGAACTGCTCTGCAACCAAAACTGTTGGCGGCAAGTAAAAAGACCCTTGTCATGACACGACCCTTTATCTTTTAGGCATTCTGTCTCTTTCTGAAAGGACTATCTAAATGATCCAATGGACAAGATAATGAACTCCTCCTACAAGAGTATCAGGTCTAGATCCCTGTTCTGCTGCCAAGTAGTTAACTGTTTTCTAGTTTAAGTGGTAAAAGTCAAAGAAATATTTTTGAGTCTATTTGCAAAAAGTTTCCTATGTAGAGGTATGAGTAATCACACTCATTAGTCTAACAAACCTCCACTGAGCACCTACTTTGCACAAGAGTGTAGGGGACTCTAGAGGAGAATGGACCGGGTTCCTGTTCTCCAGGAGATGAGAATGTGGTTGAGAGTGTTTCAGTCAGTTCAAGCTACTACGGTAAATCTATCATAGACTGAGTGGCTTAAACAACAGATATTTTTGCATAAATAGCTCTAAGGGAAATTTCCAAAGTAAAGTTCCAAAAAGCATTTGGACAGAAACCTTTTTGTTTGCTTGTTTTTGTTTTTGTTTTGTTTTTTTTTAAAATTCAGGGTCTTGCTCTGTTGCCTGGGCTGAAGTACAGTGGTGCTGTCATAGCTCACTGCAGCCTTGAGCTCCTAGGCTCAAATGATTCTCCTGCCTTAGCCTCCTGAGTAGCTGGGACTACAGGTGTGTGCCACCATGTCTGGCTCATTTTTATATTTTTTTGTAGAGATGGGGTCTTGCTATGTTACTCAGGGTGAGTAACTTTTTTTTTTTTTTTTTTTGAAAGAACATATAGATTCTCAGAAGGAATTTGGAGGACAACGTTTGTATGTATAGATTTTGGAATCTTAAAGGAGTAGAAGTAGAGGCACAGAGTGTCTGGGTAATGCTCCTTGGAGAGTCTGAGCTCTTCATAGTGTCCTAGGCCCTTTTGTTTGTGTGCTTTGAGGAGGTTTTCTCTTACATATGTTCTTACACATATACTACTAATGTGGGTACTATTGTCCAGTTTGAAGGTGTATAGGTCAACTGAGTGGGGCTTGCATGGCTAGTTTTCCAGGCCAGGCCTCATGGATTGGCTTTAATACTTCCAAATATGGTCCTTCACTTCATAAGCCAGGAAATTGACTTTTTCAGCCTACCAAAGCAGCCATCTGACTTAAGATAACAATACCTACCAAATCATCAATTTATTCATCGGGGCTGTTCTTTTACAATGACAGACTAGTCATGTCCGCTCTTCAGCAAGTTCTTCCTGGTTTCAAGATATCTTAAAGTCTGTGTGAAAACAAATCAGTAGTTTGCTCTGTGAGCATGCATTCAGAGCAAAGGGAGGTTGATAGAAATGGCAGAATATCTTCAGAAGCTGAGTCGTTTCTAACTCAGAGCAGGGAGTTATCTCTAACTTACCTCTAACTAAGAGCCCTTAGTAAGTGTATTTGTTTTCCTTAGGGTCAGAGTCAACGTCAGCTGGAAGGACACTACTGACTTTGGTTGTTCTGATTCCCTTTTCTGCATTTTCACTTAAGCCACCCACTCGCATTACAATATTCTTTATTAAGCAATATTAATATATCACTCAGATCAATTCTATATTTCTATTTTTGAGCCAGAGCTCTTAAAAGCTACTCCTCCACCCTTGCTTTTTTTAGATTTTGGCTACCTTTTGCCAATGTGTTCATTTTTTTCAGTCAAGTCAGTTCTTTGCCCCCTGCCTCCGTGGCTAAGCTATGATGCCTGCACAGATGTAGCTTGCTCTGAATGGGGTAAATCAGAGAGCTCCATGCAAGAAGTTATTTATAAAATTTTCATTTTGCTCACTGAGATAGCTGTAAAAACAGTGCTGGAGAAAATTAAAGAAATAATATAGCACTATTCCCTATAAGCTTTTATCATAGACTCCAGCCATTTATATTTTGCCCCATGTTCGTTTGTTCTCCATAAAACTCCCTTACAAAACCCCAGAAGAGATCTTCAGACAACAAGCACAGTCACATCAGATGACTATTCAGGTTCTTAATACATTTTTTCCCTTTGGGATGTGCTATTCCAGATCCTATCTGCTCACTCCTTTATTAACTTGGTCTTTAAATGTCTTTATGTTTATTTAGTTAATATTCATGATGAAAGGCCACGCTCTCCATCTGCAGTGCGTGCTCATTTTGTTTTGACTAAACCTTTAAAAAATCATTATTGATTTATAGTGGATGTGCACCTATTCCTTGAAGTTCTAACCTAAACTATAATGCAAACATACTGCCAATACCAGTTTACATTAGAATTTACCCACTTTATTAGTCTTGTATGACTTTCAGCTTTTTGAGCTCCAAAGATGGAATTTGTGTTGTGTTCTAGGAGATAAGAGACGCTACTATCAAGTGACAATGAGTTGAAGGTTTCAAAAATTCTAACTCATTTTCCTCATCCTCAACCCTAGGGAACTTTGGAGCACTGTAGCAGCTGCTGCAGTGCCTCACCTGGATTCCTCTCCCTGCCCCTTCAGCATACTCCAGCTCACTTCCAGCTGTGGGTACCTGCACCTCTTTGCCTGACGGCATTTTGGGGTCATGTGCTCTGCCCAGATGCAAAATGGCAGGCCAGAGGGAAGAAATGGGGAAATTAATATCCCTGAGAACCCTCAACTGAGGACTGATGGGACTTGGTGTACAAACACCCCAGAGTACTTTTCAAAATGCACACTGAAACATACTCTTGTGAGAAAATTAGTTTGGGAATTCAGGAATACTGGCCGGGCACAGTGGCTCACGCCTGTAATCCCAGTACTTTGGGAGGCCAAGGTGGGCAGATCACTTGAGGTCAGGAGATGGAGACCTGCCTGGCCAACATGGTGAAACCCTGTCTCTACTAAAAATACAAAAATTAGCTGGGCGTGGTGGCAGGCACCTGTAATCCCAGCTACTTGGAAGGCTCAAGAATGAGAATGGTTTGAACCCAGGAGGCAGAGGTTGCAGTGAGCCAAGAGCCAAGATGGTGCCACTGCACTCTAGCCTGGGTGACAAAATGAGACTCTGTCTCAAAAAAAAAAAAAAAAAAAAGGTTGTGGGGTGGAATTCAGGAATGCTGATTTGCTCTAACTCTGGCAGAGGGAATTTGCTAAGTATTTACTTGGGGGGGAAAACTATATAAATATCCATTTCTTTGAGAACCTTATGTTGTAGTTAGAGTGATAAGACCAACACATGTGTGCAGTAAAGGATTAACTCAGCAGGTCTAGGTTGCTCAAATGCTTTAAGATCCAAAGAAAGCCTGTCTTCACAGGACTGGTCCTTGACTGGCCAGTCCTGGCAGATAACCTCTGAGCCATTGGAATATCCTGCCTGATGAAGCATGTTTTCGTATGCCAGAGGGTCCTGGACCATGCTGTATCAATTTGACATAAGTAGAGGGGTGAGGCTGTAGGCCAAGTAATTAAAGTCGGTCCTGCCTACCTGACCAATTTGCAATAATAACACTGGATATCAAGACTTATGTGAGCTTTCCTGAGTGGCAATAATTCACACATGTTGTCACATACCATTGCTTGGAGGATTAAATGCATCCCCATGCAACTCCACCCGGAAGCTTGTGCCTGATATCTCCTGGACATTGACCCATACACCTTTCCCATTTGCCGGTTTTAGTATGTACTCATTTCTCTGTAATAAGCAGTAATCATGAACATACCAGCTTTTCTGAGTTCTGTGAGTCTTTCTTGCAAATCTTCAAGCCCAACTGTAGCCTTAAGAACTTCCAACGAAACATATAACAGGCAAGACTAATCCTGGGTGGCCCCTTAAGACAGCTTACTTAAGAAGTGATCTAGAAAACAGAAGAGAAAGAAGGGTGAAAAGGACATGTTATCAAGTTGATCCATAGGCTTGATGCTGCTGGGATATTCTAAAGAGACATAAAATATCTCTCACAGTGGTCTTCATGAAGAGGAGGTAGGGGCATTTATTCACCCATCCCCACTACCCATGTATCAAGGATTTTTTTCAGAAAGATAATGATTCCCTTAAACTTTGAACATTTAGGTTGTATAGGCCATTGTAATGCCGCTAGTAAAAGATGGGCTGAGAGGATGTGAAGTGGAGCATAAGAGGTATCCACTGCAGTTCACCCCTTGTACCACAAGATCCACTGTGTCCTACATGAAGTCCAATCCAAAGCCTTCAAGATGGTGGCTGGCAACAATCTACAAAAGACTCAATTCAGGAAAGTTAATAGAACAGGTTATACGCTCTATCAATACCAAGAGTTTTTAGCATGAAAGGCTGTTGAATTTTGTCAAAGGCCTTTTCTGCATCTATTGAGATAATCATGTGGTTTTTGTCTTTGGTTCTGTTTATATGCTGGATTATGTTTATTAATTTGCGTATGTTGAACCAGCCTTGCATCCCAGGGATGAAGCCCACCTGATCATGGTGGATAAGCTTTTTGACGTGCTGTTGGATTCGGTTTGCCAGTATTTTATTGAGGATTTTTGCACTGATGTTCATCAGGGATATTGGTCTAAAATTCTCTATTTTTGTTGTGAATCTGCCAGGCTTTGGTATCAGGATGATGTTGGCCTCATAAAATGAGTTAGGGAGGATTCCCTTTTTTTCTATTGATTGGAATGGATTCAGAAGGAATGGTACCATCTCCTCCTTGTACCTCTGGTAGAAATCGGCTGTGAATCCATCTGGTCCTAGACTTTTTTTGGTTGGTAGGCTATTAATTATTGCCTCAATTTCAGAGCCTGTTATTGGTCTATTCAGGGATTCAACTTCTTCTTGGTTTGGACTTGGGAGAGTGTATGTGTCCAGGAATTTATCCATTTCTTCGAGGTTTTCTAGTTTATTTGCATGGAGGTGTTTATTGTATTCTCTAATGGTAGTTTGTATTTCTGTGGGGTTAGTGGTGATATCCCCTTTATTATTTTTTATTGCATCTCTTTGATTCTCCTCTCTTTTCTTCTTTATTAGTCTTGCCAGTTCTGGTCAGGGCAATGAGACAGGAGAAAGACATAAAGGGTATTCAGTTAGGAAAAGAGGAAGTCAAATTGTCCCTGTTTGCAGATGACATGGTTGTATATTTAGAAAACCCCATAGTCTCAGCCCAAAATCTCCTTAAGCTGATAAGAAACTTCAGCAAAGTCTCAGGATACAAAATTAATGTGCAAAAATCACAAGCATTCTTATACACCAATAATAGACAAACAGAGAGCCAAATCATGAATGAACTACCATTCACAATAGCTTCAAAGAGAATAAAATACCTAGGAATTCAACTTACAAGGGATGTGAAGGACCTCTTCAAGGAGAACTACAAACCATGCTCAATGAAATAAAAGAGGACACAAACAAATGGAAGAACATTCCATGCTCATGGATAGGAAGAATCAATATCGTGAAAATGGCCACACTGCCCAAGGTAATTTATAGATTCATTGCCATCCCCCTTAAGCTACCAATGACTTTCTTCACAGAATTGGAAAAAACTGCTTTAAAGTTCATATGGAACCAAGAAAGAGCCCACATTGCCAAGACAATCGTTAACAAAAAGAACAAAGCTGGAGGCATCATGCTACCTGACTTCAAACTACACTACAAGGCTACAGTAACCAAAAGAGCATGGTACTGGTACCAAAACAGAGATACAGACCAATGGAACAGAACAGAGCCCTCAGAAATAATACCACACATCTACAACCATCTGACTTTTGACAAACCTGACAAAAATAAGAAATGGGGAAAGGATTCCCTATTTAATAAGTGGTGCTGGGAAAACTGGCTAGCCATAAGTAGAAAGCTGAAACTGGGTCCTTTCCTTACACCTTAACAAAAAATTAATTCAACATGCATTAGAGACTTAAATGTTAGACCTAAAACCATAAAAACCCTAGAAGAAAACCTAGGCAATACCATTCAGGACATAGGCATGGGCAAGGACTTCATGTCTAAAACACCAAAAGCAATGGCAACAAAAGCCAAAATAGACAGATGGGATCTAATTAAACCAAAGAGCTTCTGCACAGCAAAAGAAACTACCATCAGAGTGAACTGGCAACCTACAGAATGGGAGAAAATTTTTGCAATCTACTCATCTGACAAAGGGCTAATATCCAGAACCTACAAAGAACTCAAACAAATTTATAAGAAAAAAAACAAAAAACCCCATCAAAAAGTGGGCAAAGGATATGAACAGATGCTTCTCAAAAGAAGACATTTATGCAGCCAACAAACACATGAAAAAATGCTCATCATCACTCACCATCAGAGAAATGCAAATCAAAACCACAATGAGGTACTATCTCACACCAGTGAGAATTGCAATCATTAAAAAGTCAGGAAACAACAGGTGCTGGAGAGGATGTGGAGAAATAGGAACACTTTTACACTGTTGGTGGGACTGTAAACTAGTTCAACCATTGTGGAAAACAGTGTGGCGATTCCTCAAGGATCTAGAACTAGAAATACCATTTGACTCAGCCATCCCATTACTGGGTATATACCCAAAGGATTATAAATCATGCTGCTATAAAGACACATGCACATATATGTTCACTGCAGCACTATTCACAATAGCAAAGAGTTGGAACTAACCCAAATGTCCATCAATGACAGACTGGATTAAGAAAATGTGGCACATATACACCATGGAATACTATGCAGCCATAAAAAAGGATGAATTTGTGTCCTTTGTAGGAACATGGATGTAGCTGGAAACCATCATTCTCAGCAAACTATCACAAGAACAGAAAACCAAACACCACATGTTCTCACTCATAGGTGGGAATTGAACATGAGAACACTTACACACAGGAAGGGGAACATCACACACTGGGCCTGTTGTGGGGTTGGTGGAGGGGGAAGGGATAGCATTAGGAGATATACCTAATGTAAATGACGAGTTAATGGGTGCAGCACACCAACATGGCATATGTATAAATATGTAACTAACCTGCACGTTGTGCACATGTACCCTAGAATATGAAGTATAATTTAAAAAAAGAAAAAGAAAATGTAGCACATAGACACCATGGAATACTATGCAGCCATAAAAAAGGATGCGTTCATGTCCTTTGTAGGGACATGGATACAGCTGGAAACCGTCATTCTCAGAAAACTATCACAAGGACAGAAAATCAAATACCACATGTTCTCACTCATAGGTGGGAATTGAACAATGAGATCACTTGGACACAGGAAGGGGAACATCACACACTGGGGCCTGTCATGAGGCGGGGGGAGGGGGAAGGGATAGCACATGTATACATATGTGACAAACCTGCATGTTGTGCACATGTACCCTAGAACTTAAATTATAAAAAAAAAAAAGAACAGGTTACACTCCCTACTGCTGCAGTGGTCCCAAAGCTATAGTTGGTATTTATAATCTACCTCCTCTTTCATCCATTCTAGATTCCTTTCACACTAGGCCTGCAACCAAGGCCAGCAAAGAGCATGCTAGAGTAAGGGTAAGTTGCTACTATAGGAAATGAGCTTCCAGAACCTATGATGGGAGCTTTATGAAATGTGTTGGATTTTTATTAAAATTTAAGCTGATCCACACTGGTCCTTTTGGACCCTAGGCATGGGAATGATTGCTGGATGTATAAATAATAACTATTTTGTGAATAATTCTTTCCACCATTACTGGATAGAATATGTTGTATCCATTATGTGTTTTGCAGTAGGAAAAAATTTTGAAAACTACTGATCCAGTAAACAACAAATATTATATTTGAAATCTTGATTTGAATTTAAAATGTTCTGGACAGTAAAGAAAATATCTTGTTATCTTGATTAAATATGATTATCCATAATTTTTGAGGCAAAGAAACAGTTTTTATGCTTATATAAGAATTAACTCTTTTATTTTCTTTGTATATATGCAGGAATCCTTTTTCATAACACAGTTCACTAAGGCCCTTAACTTTTTTTTTTTTTTTTTGAGATGGAGTCGTGCTCTGTTGCCCAGGCTGGAGTACAGTGGTGTGATCTTGGCTCACTGCAATCTCTACCCCCTGAGTTCAAGTGATTCTCCTGCCTGAGCCTCCTGAGTAGTGGGAGTACAGGCACACACCACCATGCCCAGCTAGTTTCTGTATTTTTAGTAGAGATGGGGTTTCACCATGTTGTCCAGGCTGGTCTCAAACTCGTGACGTCAGGTGATCCACCCACGTTGGCCTCCCAGAGTGCTGGGATTACAGGTGTAAGCCTACCATGCCCGACTACTAAGGCCCTTAATTTATTACAGTGGGATAGTTACATTTAGACAACTAAATAAAAATCTTATGCCATCCAATATAAAAATAAAATCACTAGAGAAATTTAATTATAAGAAAAGCCCAGGAGAAGGAAAACCATACACAGACACCAGACATACACACAGACATACAATATTATTCATTTTTAAAATTAATATCCTACTTAAGATGTCAAAACTTAGTTTTGACAGAGGCAAACAAATACCTAGGCAGATAGGGGGCAGATCCCCAGCAAAACCCCATCTCCAGGCTGAAGACAGTTTAAAGCCTGAAAGCCAAGCTACAAGTTAAATCCTTGGGCTGGATTGAGAACTTGTCTTCCTGTTTGGTGCGTCTTCCTCCAATTAGTTCCCATCCTTCACCCATTTTACATATACCTACCCTTTCCTAATTGGTTTTCTACACTGTCATGCCCACCTTTCAGTGGTGTCATCTCTTTAACTTTTTTTGCATGCTCACAAACCAATCAGCATGCACTCCCCATTCTGAGTCCATAAAAGGCCTCAGACCCAGCCACACAGGGGACCCATCCCCCACCCTGTCTCCTCTCCACTGAAAGCCATTTACATTGCTCAATACAATTATTCTCCACCCTCTTCACCCTCCAATGTCTTGCATATCCTCATTCTTCTTGTGCACAATACAAGAGCTCAGGAACAAATGTGGGTACAAGCTATATCACAGGCAAGCTGGGGCATACCAGTGTGGCTGAGCAAGGCCCTGCATGGAGTGTCGCTGGCCAGGGGTCACCGGCTCACAAAGAGAGAAGAAAAATCCTGCATCAGTTTGATATCAGGCCTATATTTGGCCAAGGGACTTGATAACAGCGCTAATCTGTCCAAAGACATTAGGAAGTATTCACATTTGGTGACAATGCAATAAGATATACTTGAAAGTATTTTGTAAAAATACATAAAGATGAGATCAAACTGTAGAATGCAAGTTTTGCTCTGATTGCTATTGCAATTAATATTTTTGTTCTTCAGGTCTATAGTTTCTTATCTAAAACCCTTAGACCAGGTGTTTTGAAATTCAGAATTAAAAAAAATTATAAGTAATACTGTACATTTACCACATATGACATAACAGCCCCATTTAGTCTGAGGAAGAGCCCTGTAATTAACATATTAATAATTATGCAACAAAATATAGGATTATTCACACTAAATGAAATAAATAAGAGCCATGAAAAATCATTACATTTCAGGCCAAGTTTTGCCACCAAATGAATTCAAGTCAGGTCAGGTGTGAAACAAATTACAAAACCTACTTTGGGGCTTTTTGAATTTCAGAATTGCAAATATGGGTTTGTGGACTCTATCATCTTTGTCACTATATAGCTCAAGCTTTGATTATAAAAGAAAAATATCACCTATGCATAGAATGTTTGCTGAGTGTTGGTGCTTAGAAGGTCCCATTCACGGAGGAAATGGAATACGCTTTCTCACTAGAGCTGGCTCCCAGACTTTGCCATTTATTAAGTGTGTTTCCTTGAGAAAGTCACCTTCTCTGAACTTTATTTTTCTCATCTATAAAATATGTATGGTAACTTTGTGGATCCTTGATATTCCCACGGGTTATATATTGAGATCGTATGAAACCACAAACTTGTGAGTATTAACAGATAATATAATTTCTCACAAAATTTAGTAAATTGTTACTAAGCCCAGTTGTTTATCAACTAGCTAATGTGTTGCCACTTGTAAGTAGTGGGCAGTCTAGATGATGGAGTTTATAGAAAATGATTGTTCAGGTCAGGTGCGATGGCTCACACCTGTAATCCCAGCACTTTGGGAGGCTGACACAGGGAGATCACCTGAAGTTAGGAGTTCGAGATCAGACTGGCTAACATAATGAAACCCCATCTCTACTTAAAACAAAAAAATTAGCAAGGCATGGTGGTGCATGCCTGTAATCCCAGTTATTTGGGAGTCTGAGGCAGGAGAATCCCTTGAACCTGGGAGGCAGAGGTTGCAGTGAGTCAAGATTGTGCCACTGTACTCTAGCCTGGGTGACTGAGAAAGACTCCATCTAAAAATAATAATAATAATGATCATTCAAAGAGTAGTTGGAATGAAAATGTTGGTTTGTTTTGCTGTTTCAAATGCAACATCTCTTGGTTATTTAAGCAGAGATACAAACTTAGTTTCTATTTATGCAGTTATATTTTGCCTTGGGCATGACACATTCATGAGAAAAGTCCAAATGTAAAAATAAAATATGTGGCTAAGCTTGGACTTTTGATAATATCAAAGTGGTTTTGAAAGCCTGTACTTGGAAAAAAAAAAAAAAAACTATGTCCAGAGAGTTTTGAAAACAGTAGTCATTTACATCTAGTAACTTGATTTGAACTTGTAATTTCTCCAGGAAGTTGAAAAGAAATAGTTATAATTTTTAGATAATGGCTGCCAAAGCAAGAGAACTTTAAATATTTAAATGTGCAAAAAGTTCGTTCATAAACCAAACTTTTATAAGTTTTAAAATTTTACTTTTAAGTTACTTGCACTCCTGTACCAAAAAAAGGCATTTGGAAATAGACATTCCACTGATGTTATTTTTAATCTAATACATTGACAGGGCACTTTTTTTGATGATTAAGAGCCCTTCACTTGGGGAGATAACAGGATTCAGGGACTGTCTAGAGCCATTTACATTTACAATCCAACTGAGTTTAAGTTAAGTGCTGATCATGAATCTAGAGGGCAAGATAAAGTTAAATAACTTGGGATGCCTGGAGTGTGTCATTTTTTGGTGTATAAGATTCAAAAGTGGGTTAAATGAATTTTGAGACTTCACAATTAACAATCAAAAAAGTAACACTTCAATTCCATCTCAGACCTAGAGAATTAAAATGACTCTCATGAAATCACACCCTCATGAAGTAGAAGATCACAGAATTAAATCATCAATCAAATCTTGGGAAGAAGAGAGATATTATCCACTTGATAGCTGTATAAGTTTTAAATGAGTACTATATGTGCTTAGAAATGAAAATCTGATGTTCCAGCCTGGACAACAAAATGAGACCTCATCTCTACAAAAAATGAAAAAGTTAGCCAGGCATGGTGTCATGGGCCTGTGGTCCCAGCTACATGGGAGGCTGAGGCAGGGAGATCACTTGAACCCAAGAGGTCCAGGCTGCAGTGAGCTGTCATTGTGCCATTGTACTCCAGCCCCGGTAACCGAGCAAAACCCTGTCTCAAAAAACAAACAAACAAACCAAAGAAAGTGGAGTTTGAGACCAGGCTGGCCCATGTGGTAAAATCCCGTCTCTACTAAAAATACTAAAAATTAGTTGAGTGTGGTGGCCCACACCTATAATCCCAGCTATTCAAGAGGCTGAGGCACAAGAATTGCTTGCACTTAGTAGGCAGAGGTTTTTGTGAGCTAAGATAGTGCCACGGCACTCCAGCCTGGGTAACAAAGCAAGATTCTGTATCCAAAAAAGAAAAAAAGAAAAGAATGAAAGTCTGCTGTCAAATCTACTGACAAGCAATGGGAGCCTTCTCTTCTCTGTCCCAAGAGAATGTTAGTAATTCTTAGGGATGATGTTTAAAATGAACTGTTTTCTCTAGACCGTCCTTTGACATAATAAGAATAAGAATGGTCAGTTATCTTATTAACTGGGTCTAGATGGTATCCTTATTTTGGTTTTTGAAAAATGGCAATGATTATAGACGAGAATGCTAATACTTGATAGGTGTGGTATCACTAATAAATATAAAACCTTATTTCTAAGACAATAAAAAATACATTAGAATTTCATTTTCCAAGATGCTGATTTTTATTTATCAATCTATGGTCTGGGGCAAATTATTTCGTTTCCTTGAGATATTGAAAATAATGCTAATTATTTAAAATAATTTGATTACAATAGCTCTAATAGCTCTCTTAGACTGTTTTGTGCTGCTCTAACAGAATACCACAGACTAGGTAATTTATAATACACAGAAGTTTATTTGGCAACTGCTTCAGGAGGCTGGGAAGTCCAAGATTGTGGAATGGGCATCTGGTGAGGGCCTTCTTGCTGCATCATCCCATGGTGGAAGGCAGAAGGGCAAAAGAGCACTCGCAAGAGAGCAAGAGACTGAATTTGCAGTTTCAAGCCCTTTTAAAGTTTGCATTAATCCATTCATAAGAGTGGAGTCCTCTTGACCTGAACATCTCCTATTAGGCCCCACCCACTTTCCAACATTGTTGCAGTTGGGAATTAAGTTTCCAAAATGTGCTTTTTAGGGAACACATTCAAACCATAGAAATGGTTTTAAGTAGTTTCCGATGCACCTGGGCTATCAAGGTGCTCAGAGGAAGAAAAAAAGTTGAGTGATTTATGAATCCTTCTATTTTGCCCCCAGTAGATTCTAAGAAAGACGATATAACTGAAACAATCAGAATCTCGTAAGAATTAATATTAGAATCACCCACATTAGTCAGAGAAACTCTAAATGATAGCATTTTCTTACTAGTAAGACTTGTTTTATGGGCATGGTGGCTCACGCCTATAATCCCAGTATTTTGGGAGGCTGAGGTGGGCAGACTGTTGGAGCCCAGGGGTTTGAGACCAGCCTGGACAACATTGAAAAACTCTTTCTCTAAAAGCAATACAAAAATTAGCTAGGTGTGGCACTGTACACCTGTAGTCCCAGCTACTAGGGAGGTTGAGGTGGGAGGAGCCCTTGGGCCCAGGAAATTGAGCCTGCAGTGAGCAGTGAGCATGCCACTGCACTCCAGCCTGGGGACAGAGTGAGACCCTATCTAAAAAAAAAAAAAAAAGAGGCGGAGCAAGATGGCCGAATAGGAACAGCGCCAGTCTCCAGCTCCCTGCGCAAGTGACACAGAAGACCAGTGATTTCTGCATTTTCAACTGAGGTACCAGGTTCATCTCACTAGGGAGTGCTGGACAATCAGTGCTGGTCAGCTGCTGCAACCTGACCAGCGAGAGCTGAAGCAGGCGAGGCATCGCCTCACCTGGGAAGTGCAAGGGGAGAGGGAATCCCTTTTCCTAGCCAGGGGAACGGAGACACACAACACCTGGAAAATCCGGTAACTCCCACCCCAATATTGCACTTTACCAAGGGTCTTAGCAAATGGCACACCAGGGGATCATATCCCACACCTGACTGGGAGGGTCCCACACCCATGGAGCCTCCCTCATTGCTAGCACAGCAGTCTGAGATCTAAGTGCAAGGTGGCAGCAAGGTTGGGGGAGGGGTGCCCACCATTGCTGAGGCTTAAGTAGGTAAACAAAGCCTCCAGAAAGCTCGAACTGGGTGGAGCTCAGGGAGGCCAGCCTGTCTCTGTAGACTCCACCTCTGGAGACAGGGCAGAGCTAAACAAAAAAAAAGCAGCAGAAACCTCTGCAGATGCAAATGACCCTGTCTGACCGCTTTGAAGAGAGCAGTGGATCTCCCAACACGGAGGTTGAGATCTGAGAACGGACAGACTACCTGCTCAAGTGGGTCCCTGACCCCTGAGTAGCCTAACTGGGAGACATCTCCCACTGGGGGCAGACTGATACCCCACACCTCACACGGCGGAGTACACCCCTGAGATGAAGCTTCCAAAGCAAGAATCAGACAGTAATATTCTATCTTCTGCAGCCTCTGCTGCTGATACCCAGGCAAACAGGGTCTGAAGTGGACCTCAAACAATCTCCAACAGACCTACAGCTGAGGGTCCTGACTGTTAGAAGGAAAACTAACAAACAGGAAGGACACCCACACCAAAACCCCATCAGTACGTCACCATCATCAAATACCAAAGGCAGATAAAACCACAAAGATGGGGAAAAAGCAGGGCAGAAAAGCTGGAAATTCAAAAAATAAGAGCACATCTCCCCCTCCAAAGGAACACAGCTCATCGCCAGCAATGGATAAAAGCTGGATGGAGAATAACTTTGACGAGTTGAGAGAAGAAGGCTTCAGTCCATCAAACTTCTCAGAGCTAAAGGAGGAATAACGTACCCAGTGCAAAGAAACTAAAAATCTTGAAAAAAGAATGGAAGAATGGATAACTAGAATAATCAATGCAGAGAAGGCCATAAACGAACTGACAGAGACAAAAACCATGACACGAGAAATACATGACAAATGCACAAGTTTCAGTAACCGACTTGATCAACTGGAAGAAAGAGTATCAGCGATTGAGGATCAAATGAATGAAATGAAGTGAGAAGAGAAGTCTAAAGAAAAAAGAGGAAAAAGAAAGAACAAGCCTTCAAGAAGTATGGGATTATGTGAAAAGACCAAATCTACGCCTGATTGGGGTGCCTGAAAGTGAGGGGGAAAATGGAACCAAGTTGGAAGACACTCTTCAGGATATCATCCAGGAGAACTTCCCCAACCTAGTAAGGCAGGTTAACATTCAAATTCAGGAAATACAGAGAATGCCACAAAGATACTCCTCGAGAAGAGCAACTCCAAGACACATAATTGTCAGATTCACCAAAGTTGAAATGAAGGAAAAACTGTTAAGGGCAGCCAGAGAGAAAGGTCGGGTTACCCACAAAGGGAAGCACATCAGACTAACAGCAGATCTCTCGGCAAACACTCTACAAGCCAGAAGAGAGTGGGGGCCAATATTCAACATTCTTAAAGAAAAGATTTTCAACCCAGAATTTCATATCCAGCCAAACTAAGTTTCATAAGTGAAGGAGAAATAAAATCCTTTACAGATAAGCAAATGCTTAGAGATTTTGTCACCACCAGGCCTGCCTTACAAGAGACCCTGAAGGAAGCACTAAACATGGAAAGGAACAACCAGTACCAGCCATTGCAAAAACATGTCAAAATGTAAAGACCATCGATGCTAGGAAGAAACTGCATCAACTAACGAGCAAAATAACCAGTTAATATCATAATGACAGGATCAAGTTCACACATAGCAATATTAACCTTAAATGTAAATGAACTAAATGGTCCAATTAAAAGACACAGACTGGCAAATTGGATAAAGAGTCAAGACCCATCAGTTTGCTGTATTCAGGAGACTAATCTCAAATGCAGAGACACACATAGGCTCAAAATAAAGGGATGGAGGAAGATCTACCAAGGAAATGGAGAACAAAAAAAAGCAGGGGTTGCAATCCTAGTCTCTGATAAAACAGACTATAAACCATCAAAGATCAAAAGAGACAAAGAAGGCCATTACATAATGGTAAAGGGATCAATTTAACAGGAAGAGCTAACTGTCCTAAATATATATGCACCCAATACAGGAGCACCCAGATTCATAAAGCAAGTCCCTAGAGACTTACAAAGAGACTTAGACTCTCATACAATAATAATGGGAGACTTCAACACCCACTGTCAACATAAGACAGATCAACGAGACAGAAAGTTAACAAGGATACAGGAATTGAACTCAACTCTGCACCAAGTGGACCTAATAGACATCTACAGAACTCTCTACCCCAAATCAACAGAATATACATTCTTCTCAGCACCACATCACACTTATTCCAAAATTGACCACATAATTGGAAATAAAGCACTCCTCAGCAAATGTACAAGAACAGAAATTATAACAAACAGTCTCTCAGACCACAGTGCAATCAAACTAGAACTCAGGACTAAGAAACTCAATCAAAACCACTCAACTACATGGAAACTGAACAACCTGCTCCTGAATGACTACTGGGTACATAACGAAATGAAAGCAGAAATAAAAGATGTTCTTTGAAACCAATGAGAACAAAGATACAACATACCAGAATCTCTGGGACACATTTAAAGCAGTGGGTAGAGGGAAATTTATAGCACTAAATGCCCACAAGAGAAAGCTGGAAAGATCTACAATTGACATTCTAACATCACAATTAAAAGAACTAGAGAAGCAAGAGCAAACACATTCAAAAGCTAGCAGAAGGCAAGAAATAACTAAGATCAGAGCAGAACTGAAGGAGACAGAGACACAAAAAACCCTCCAAATAATCAATGAATCCAGGAGTTGGTTTTTTGAAAAGATCAACAAAATTGATAGACCGCTAGCAAGACTAATAAAGAAGAAAAGAGAGAAGAATCAAATAGACACAATAAAAAATGATAAAGGGGATATCACCACCGACCCCACAGAAATACAAACTACCATCATAGAATACTATAATAACCTCTATGCAAATAAACTAGAAAATCTAGAAGAAATGGATAATTTCCTGGACACTTACACTCTTCCAAGACTAAACCAGGAAGAAGTTGAATCCCTGAATAAACCAATAGCAGGCTCTGAAATTGAGGTAATAATTAATAGCCTACCAACCAAAAAAAAGTCCAGGACCAGATGGATTCACAACTGAATTCTACCAGAGGTACAAGTAGGAGCTGGTACTATTCCTTCTGAAACTACTCCAATCAATAGAAAAAGAGGGAATCCTCCCTAACTCATTTTATGAGGCCAACATCATCCTGGTACCAAAGCCTGACAGAAACACAACAAAAAAAGAGAATTTTAGACCAATATCCCTGATGAACATCAATCCAAAAATCCTCAATAAAATACTGGCAAACTGAATCCAGCAGCACATCAAAAAGCTTATCCACCATGATCTAGTGGGCTTCATCCCAGGGATGCAAGGCTGGTTCAACATACGAAAATCAATAAACGTAATCCAGCATATAAACAGAACCAAAGACAAAAACCACATGATTATCTCAATAGATGCAGAAAAGGCCTTTGACAAAATTCAACAGCCCTTCTTGCTAAAAACTCTCAATAAATTTGGTATTTATGGAACATATCTCAAAATAATAAGAACTATTTGTAACAAACCCACAGCCAATATCATACTGAATGGGCAAAAACTGGAAGCATTCCCTTTGAAAACTGGCACAGGACAGGGATGCCCTCTCTCACCACTCCTATTCGACATAGTGTTGGAAATTCTGGCTAGGGCAATCAGGCAAGAGAAAGAAATAAATGGTATTCAGTTAGGAAAAGAAGAAGCCAAATTGTCCCTGTCTGCAGATGACATGATTGTATATTTAGAAAACCCCATCATCTCACCCCAAATCTCCTTAAGCTGATAAGCAACTTCAGCAAAGTCTCAGGATACAAAATTAATGTGCAAAAATCACCAGCATTCTTATACAGCAGTAACAGACAAACAGAGAGCCAAATCATGAATGAACTACCATTCACAATAGCTTCAAAGAGAATAAAATACCTAGGAATCCAACTTACAAGGGATGTAAAGGACCTCTTCAAGGAGAACTACAAACCACTGCTCAGTGAAATCAAAGAGGACACAAACAAATGGAAGAACATACCATGCTCATGGATAGGAAGAATCAATATCGTGAAAATGGCCATACTGCCCTAGGTAATTTATAGATTCAATGCCATCCCCATCAAGCTACCAATGAGTTTCTTCACAGAATTGGAAAAAACTGCTTTAAAGTTCATATGGAACCAAGAAAGAGCTCGCATTGCCAAGACAATCATTAACAAAAAGAACAAAGCTGGAGGCATCATGCTACCTGACTTCAAACTATACTACAAGGCTACAGTAACCAAAACAGCATGGTACTGGTACCAAAACAGAGACACACACCAATGGAACAGAACAGAGCCCTCAGAAATAATACCACACATCAACAGCCATCTGATCTTTGACAAACCTGAGAAAAACAAGAAATGGGGAAAGGATTCCCTATTTAATAAATGGTGCTGGGAAAATTGGCTAGCCATAAGTAGAAAGCTGAAACTGGATCCTTTCCTTACTCCTTATATGAAAATTAATTCAAGATGGATTAGAGACTTAAATGTTAGACCTAAAACCATAAAAACCCTAGAAGAAAACCTAGGTAATACCATTCAGGACATAGGCATGAGCAAGGACCTCATGTCTAAAATACCAAAAGCAATGGCATCAAAAGCCAAAATAGACAAATGGGATCTAATTAAACCAAAGAGCTTCTGCACGGCAAAAGAAACTACCATCAGAGTGAACAGGCAACCTACAGAATGGTAAAAAAAAATTTGCTATCTACTTATCTGACAAAGGGCTAATATCCAGAACCTACAAAGAACTCAAACAAATTTACAAGAAAAAAACAAACAACCCCATCAAAACATGGGCAAAGGATATGAACAGACATTTCTCAAAAGAAGACATGCATACAGCCAACAGACACATGAAAAAATGCTCGTCATCACTCGCCATCAGAGAAATGCAAATCAAAACCACAATGAGATACCATCTCACCCCAGTTAGAATGGCAATCATTAAAAAGTCAGGAAACAACAGGTGCTAGAGAGGATGTGGAGAAATAGGAACAATTTTACACTGTTGGTGGGATTGTAAATCAGTTCAACCATTACGGAAAACAGTATGGCGATTCCTCAAGGATCTAGAACTAGAAGTACCATATGACCCAGCCATCCCATTACTGGATATATACCCAAAGGATTATAAATCATGCTGCTATAAAGACACATGCACATGTATGTTCATTGTGGCACTATTCACAATAGCAAAGACTTGGAATCAACCCAAATGTCCATCAGTGACAGACTGGATTAAGAAAATGTGGCACATATACACCATGGAATACTATACAGCCATAAAAAATGATGAGTTTGTGTCCTTTGTAGGGACATGGATGCAGCTGGAAACCATCATTCTCAGCATACTATCTCAAGAACAGAAAACCAAACACCGCATGTTCTCCCTCATAGGTGGGAACTGAACAATGAGATCACTTGAACTCTGGAAGGGGAACATCACACACCAGGGCCTGTTATGGGGGGGGGTTGCATTGGGAGTTATACCTGATGTAAATGACAAGTTGATGGGTGCTGACGAGTTGATGGGTGCAGCACACCAACATGGCACAAGTATACATAGGTAACAAACCTGCATGTTATGCACATGTACCCTAGAACTTAAAGTATAATAATAAAAAAAAGGGACAATAAAGCTATTATATTACTGAATGTATCAATGATAATCTCTTCAACAAGAAGAATAGTTTTGAGGCCAGGCATGGTGGCTCACACTTGTAATCCCAACACTTTGGGAGGCCAAGGTGGGCAGTCACCTGAGGTCTGGAGTTCGAGACCAGCCTGACCAACATGCTGAAATGCTGTCTGTACTAAAAATACAAAATTAGCCAAGTGTCGTGGTGCACACCTGTAATCCAGGTAGGCTGAGGCAGGAGAATTTGCTCGAACCTGCAGGAGAATTGCTTGAACTTGGAAGGTGGAGGTTGCAATGAGCCAAATCGCACCATTGCACTCCAGCCTGGGCAACAAGAGTGAAACTCCATCTTAAAAAGAAAAAGAAAAAAAAGAATAGCTTTGAAGGGGAAATTACATATAACGCATTCATATCTTTTTGTGTTCTAAGACAGCTATTTACTAAGAATCCTAAGTAGCAGATTATAGAAATTCCAGAATGAACTATTATAATTGGTTCAACAACTTAAATACTTAGTTCCTTTAAAAAAAACCTGTGTACATATATTTTCTTCAATTTTTAAAGTTTATTATGAATATTTCAAACACAGAATTAAAAAGGTTCAGTAAACCCCCAGGCATCCATCCCCCAGCTGCAAAACCATCAACTCATGGCCTCTTGTTTCATCTAACTCAACCTCATTCACTGCTTCTCTCCCTCAATGGAGTTTTATGAAGCAAGTTGCAAATACCATATAATCTCACTTATAAAAACAAAGCCTGAGACAAAAAACCACATGTTGTGTAATTCAGTTTATATAAAATGTTCAGAAAAGCAACAGTTGCCTGGGTTGGGAGTAGGAATGGGGATTACCTGAAAATGAGTATGAAGAATCTTTCTGGGGTGATATACATATTCTAAAACTGGATTATGATGATGGTTGCACATCTTATAAGTTTACTAAGAGTCACTTGATTGTACACTTAGAATGGGTGAATTTCATGATGTGTAATGATGTGTGAAAGAAGCCAGATGCAAAAGAGTACATTAGTGTATGATTCCATTTATATGAACTCCAAGAACAGCAAAATTGATCTGTGATGCCAGAAGGCAGAAAGTGATTGCCTCTGAGGTAGGAGTGGGGAGTTACTGACTGGAAAGGAACTAGAGGGAACTTTCAGGGGTGATGAAAATGTTATATATCTACATCTATATTTTGTTTTTGGTAATAATTACCCAAGGGGATACAATTATTAAAATTTGTCATACAGAACACTTAAAATCTGTGCATTTTATTGTATGCAAATTATACATTCATTAAAAGCTTAACAATAATTATGTTTTTGAGACAAGTCTTGCTCTATCACCCAGGCTGAAGTGCAATGGTGCTATCTCCACTCATTGCAACCTCCACCTCCCAGGTTCAGGTGATTCTCCTGTCTCAGCCTCCTAAGTAGCTGGGGCTACAGGTGCACACAACCATGCCTGGCTAATTTTTGTATTTTTAGTAGGGACAGGGTTTCACCATGTTGGCCAGGCTGGTCTTGATATCCTGACCTCAGGTGATCCACTTGCCTTGGCCTCCCAAAGGGTTGGGATTACAGGCATGAGCCACTGTGCCCAGCCAACAATAATTCTTCAATACCATAAAATATACAGTTCTGAATCCCTTGTTTATGTTTATATAATTGATTTGTTTGAATTGGCATCTAAACTGATCCATACATTGCTCTTAATTGTCATCAGTTCTTTTCCCTCTCAAGCCTTTTCCCTCAAGAAAAAGAAGAAAGTTGATTTTTAGGTAGTATGTGTTTTGCACATGCATTTCATTTACTCTCTTGTTAAGTATGTTGTGGAGAAATAACTTACATATAATAAAATGCAAACAATGATCTTTTAAATATATCACATGTATTTTTACCTGGAAAAGTAATTTAACCACATTGTAAAACAAGTTCAAATGAGAGAAAATTAAAAAAAAAAAAAAAAAAGACAATGACCATTTTAGTGTATTCCATCTTTTTTATAACTACTTCTTCTTCACTGAGATAATATATGTATAGTATCTATTATTATTCTTAATAATGATATTATTCCATAGGCATAGATTCCTGAGAAAATTTACAGCTATAAATTCTATTAGTGGAATTATATTGAATTTTGAAGCCCCAAGCATACTATATGATGCTATTCTATCATGTCCATATCTAAGTGATAGCTAGGAAATGGATACACGTGTTTCAGCAGCTTTACATATATTTACCTATCTTCTATAATATATTTTTTTTTTGAGACAGAGTTTCAGTCTTGTTGCCCAAGCTGGAGTACAATGGCATGATCTCGGCTCACTGCAACCTCTGCCTTCTGGGTTCAAGCAATTATCCTGCCTCAGCCTCCCAAGTAGCTGGAATTACAGGCATGCATCACCACACCCAGCTAATTTCATATTTTCAGTAGGATGGGGTTTCATCATGTAGTCCAGCCTAGTCTTGAACTCCTGACTTCAGGTGATCCACCTGCCTCAGCCTCCCAAAGTATTGGGATTACAGGCATGAGCCACATCTGGCCACACTTACCTATCTTCCAATAAGTTGATTATTTCTTTAAAGTATACACAGATCTGCTTAAATTATCCTGAGAATGTAAAGATCTTTGTGTTGATTGAGGGAAAAAGATACCTACTATTTTATCCAGAGACCCCTATTCACAGTCCAGTATAGTTTTCAAGTTGACAGAAGGGTTGTACAGGTCTTTCCTTTGGCATTTTCAAGTTCTAAACTCAGTATGTTTTGTTGAAAATAAAGTTATGTCCTGGCATATGTTTTGATCTAAACTTACTGCACATTGACTTACTCAGTACATGAGCTTTCTGAAAAGTTTCCACGTAACAGTTTGAGGCGTTTATTTTTCTACAGTCTCATTAACTCTTACGAACATGCTAGTTTTTTTGAGAAGAAACTATGTTAAATAATGGAAACATTGGCTTTTAGGTATCACTTTTATAAGCAGCATTTTTTTCTGGACTAGAAAAGATTACGGCATTTCTAAGAGTATACTCTTTTGGAGGGCTGCTGTTCCTTCTCCTGAGATGTAACGAGATGCAGCTGATCTGTCAGCAAAAATGGCTTTCAGAGACTGTAGGTACAGTACAATCAAATCAAAGCAAACAAGATTATCCTAAAGTGACTTTTAAATAAAAAGTGGTTATGCCACTTTCTCAATAGTTTTGAAAACAATACCAAAAGCATGAAACACGGTCAAAGACAATGTAATGTTTTTAAAAATTTATGAGCACCTTTTCAAAAAATGGTGCTGCAGCAATTGGATATCTATAGGCAAAAAAATGTTAACCTTCACCTACATCTCATACTTTATGCAAAAATTAACTTAAAATTAATAACAGATTTAAATATAAGACATAAAACTATAAAACTTGTAGGAAAATATCATAAAACTCTTCAGAACCCAGGGCTAAGTGGAGAGTTTTCAGACTTGACACCAAAAGCATGATCCATAAAAGGAAAAAATGTGGTAAGTTGGACCTCACAATTTAAAAATCTGCTCTGCAAAAGACCTTATCAAGAGGATGAAAAAATGAACTACAGACAGGAAGAAAATAATGGTGAATCACATATTCAACACAAAGCCTTGCATCTAGACTATAGAAAGAACACTCAAAACTCAACAGTAAAAAACTAAACAATCCAATTAGAAAGTGGGCAAAAGACAGGAACAAACATTTCCTGGGTGAAGGAAATGTCCTGTTGAGAGGCGACAATGTGCTAGCAGCCCTCACTCTCAGCGCCTCCTCGGCCTCCAGTCTCCGCCTCCACTCTGGCGGCGCTTGAGGAGCCCTTCAGCCTGCCACAGCACCGTGGGAGCCCCTCTCTAGTCTGGCTGAGGCCAGAACCTCCTCCCTTTGCTTGCCAGGAGGTGTGGAGGGAGAGGTGTGGGCGGGACCGTGGCTGCGCTCGCTGGCCGGTGTGAGTTCAGAGGGCCCAGGCACTGGCTAGGTGGGCCTCACATACGGAGTAGCCAGCCGGCACCACGGCCCAGGGGCAGTGAGGGGCTTAGCACCCGAGACAGCAGCTGTGGAGGTTGCACCAGGTCCCCCAGCAGTGCCGGCCCGCGGGCACCACACTCAAATTCTCGCTGGGCCTTAACTGCCTCCCGGCGGAGCAGGGCTTGGGACCTGCAGCCCGCCATATTTGAGCTCCTCCCCCTGCAGTGGACTCCCGAGCGGCCTGAGCCTCCCCGAGGGGCGCCTGGCCAGTCCTGCTCGGTGGCACCCAGTCCCATCCACAGCCCAAGGGCTGAGGAGTGCAGGAGCGGCTGGGGACTGGTGGCCAGCTCCGCCTGCAGCCCCAGTGCAGGATCCACTGGGTGAAGCCAGCTGGGCTCCACAACCCTATGAGGACTTGGAGAAATTTTATATCTAGCCTGAGGATTGTATGTGCACCAATCAGCACTCTGTCTCTAGCTCAGGGTTTGTAAATACACCAATTAGCATTCTGTGTCTACCTCAGGGTTTGTGAATACACCAAATGGTACTCTGTATCTAGCTCACCTAGTGGAGACTTGGAAGACTAGCACTCTGTGACTCTGTCTAGCTCAAGGACTGTAAATGCAACAATCAGCACTCTGTGTCTAGCTCAGGGTTTGTAAATACACCAATCAGCACTCTGTGTCTAGCTCAAGGTTTGTAAATACACCAGTTGGTACTCTGTATCTAGCTAACTCTGTATCTAGCTAACTAGTACTCTGTGACTCTGTACCTAGCTCAAGGATTGTAAACGCACCAATCAGCACTCTGTCAAAACAGACCAATCAGCTCTCTGTAAAATGGACAAGCAGCAGGATGTGGGTGGGGCCAGATAAGGGAATAAAAACAGGCTGCCCGAGCCAGCCAGCAGCAACCCGCTCTGGTCCCCTTCCACATTGTGGAAGCTTTGTTCTTTCTCTCTTTGCAATAAATCTTGCTGCTGCTCACTCTTTGGGTCCACGCTGCTTTTATGAGCTGTACACTCACCACGAAGGTCTGCAGCTTCACTCCTGAAGCCAGCGAGACCACGAACCCACCGGGAAGAACAAACAACTCCAGACATGCTGCCTTTAAGAGCTCTAACACTCACCACGAAGGTCTGAAGCTTCACTCCTGACAGCAAGACCACGAACCCACCAGAAGGAAGAAGCTCCAGATGCATCTGAACGTCTGAAGGAAAAAACTGCGGACACACCATCTTTAAGAACTGTAACACTCACTGTGAGGGTCCACGGCTTCTTTCTTGAAGTGAGACCAAGAACCCACCAATTCTGGACACACTGTGTCCCACTGAAGAAGACACGCAGATGGCAAATGAGCACCTGAAAAGATGCCCAAAATATCGGGGGAACCGGCCCCCAGTATTTCAATGTAGGTTATTTTCTATTTTCCTAAGTGTCAGCCTGTCTGAGAAATAAAGGGAAAGAGTACAAAAGAGAGAAATTTTAAAGCTGGGTGTCTGGGGGTGACATCACGTGTCAGCAGGTTCCTATGTGCCCTCCCCAAGTCACAAAACCAGCAAGTTTTTATTATGGATTTCAAAAGGGGAGGGAGTGTATGAATAGGGTGTGGGTCACAGAGATCACATGCTTCAAGGGCAATAAAATGTCACAAGGCTAATGGGGGCAGGGTGAGATCACAGGACCAGGGCGAAATTAGAATTGCTGATAAAGTTTCATGTCCTACTGGGCATGCATTGTCATTGATAACATCAGGAGATAGGGTTTGAGAGCAGACAACTGGTCAGACTAAAATTTACTAGGCAGGAATTTCCTAATCCTAGTAAGCCTGTGGGTGCTACGGGAGACTGGGGTTTAATTTCATCCCTTATCTGCAACCGTATAAAACAGACACTCCCAGAGCAGCCATTTTAGAGACCTCCCGCTGGGAATGCATTCTCTTTCTCAGGACTGTTCCTTGCTGAGAAAAAGAATTCAGCGATATTTCTCCTATTTGCTTTTGTAAGAAGAGAAATATGACTCTGTTCTGTCCGGCCTTGCAGGCAGTTAGTCCTAATGGTTATCTCACTTGTTCCCTGAAAATCGCAGCCATCCTGTTCCTTTCAGATGTCCAGGTTTCATATTGTTCAAACACACATGCTCTACAAACAATTTGTGCAGATAACGCAATCATTACAGGATCCTGAGGCGACGTACATCCTCAGTTTATGAAGATGACGGCACTAAAAGATTAAAGTAAAGACAGGCATAGGAAATTGTAAGAGTGTTGATTGTGGAAGTGATAAATGTCCATGAAATCTTCACAATTTATGTTCAGAGATTGCAGTACAGACAAGCACAAGAAATTATAAAAGTATTAATTTGGGGAACTAATAAATGTCCATAAAATCTTCACAATTTATGTTTTTCTGTCATGGCTTCAGCAGGTCCCTCTGTTTGGGGTACCTGAGTTCCCACAACATCTCTCCCTTTCTTTTTATATAAATGTGCCACGGTGATGAAGGCTTGTTTGGTCTCTCAATTTTGATGCAGGATTTTTTTGACTGGTCCAGCACACTAAAGACAAGCTGATTAAACAGAGAAACATAATTCCAAAATTTACTACAGTCGAGCCCCCAGTAGACTTAATTCAAGTTGCGGGGTTTAGTCCAGATTTTCTGCCACCTCATCTAACATTTCAGCTCCAGGCACAATGGATAAATGAGCTTGAGAGACTTCAAACATTTGTTTCTTTAATTTAGTTACGTTCAATGATAAATTATCTTCCCTACCCAGAAGGTGTCCTTTGACCACTTCCCATGAATGATCAGTCTCATTGTAGTAATACGGGGTGATACAGAAATCCAAAGTATTCCAATCGCACTGCATTTGCATGCGATGTTCGAGACTCACTACCCGATCTCCAAGCCAAATAACAGACTGTCTTAAATCATTAATTTGATTAGCCAATTTTTGATCAATGCCTTGTTGAGAATTCCACATTTGGGTGGAATTGGCTTGCCAATCATTAACAAAATTAGCCATTTGAATAGATTGATGTAACGCCATTCCGGCAGTGGTGGTCATTGCAGTGACTGTAATTAGGCCCATGATCACAACAATTAAAGTGAAAACAAATCTCTTAGATCTTTTTAGAATTTACTGTAACACTTCATTAATTAAATGTATTGAGGGGGAGGATTCCCAAGGTCTGGGCAAAGTTACTGGAATCCAGATTCCTTCTCGAGCTCAAACCAACATTTCCTGGAACCAACACTTTTCCTGGAGTCAAAATGGGAGTTAATACAAGTGTATAAATGACCATTTATGCATTGGACAGTTTGTTCATCCAAATTTTGATATTTCCCACTAATTGCATGTAAGGAGGCTTAACACAACTCTGTATGAGAACAGTCAGGCTGGAGGTAAGTAAAACAGAATGACTGGATCTACGTTGATACTGAGAGAGGGGGACAGTAGCAGGGACAACAGACAGAATAGTTTCCACTTCCCATACTCACAGTCCAGACATGGTAATAGCCAATTTCCAAAGTTCTGGGTGTTCTGGGCTCAGAATGGGGAATATCATACAAGGCCTTGGGGCGGGGGGGTGGGGGGGGGTAATGCCTTTCTCTTCCCATTTAAGGGAAAGAATGAGCTGAACCTGCTATGCAAAGTAGAATGATGATTCTCGTTCTTCTGATAAGAAATAAAATAAGTAGCCTCCAGGCATTCCCTTCTGCCAGAGGAGCAATTGTTTTTTAAATGGCCCTTTGGTGCCCAGTCTATTACTGAACCATATGAGTCATTTTTTAATATTACTGCATGTTAGTTAACACAATCTTCCCAAATTAAAGTTTTAGATAGGCCCTCAAAAATTTTAAGGCATAGTTTTCCTGCAGGTTTATATTGAAAGTATGGGGTATCTCCCATTACTCCCCCTTTCATTTGTTTTAAAGGAGAAAGGGAGAGGCCAGAGACCAAATGTCCTGGTTCCTCTGTAGCTGATCTCTCTGGAAGATAAGCAGCCCAGACTTGGATTTCTAGATGGATACAACCAGGTGCATGTCCGAGGCACAGAGGTGGGTATCTATAACCCATAGTAAAATTAAATGCAGTGCCTTCTTCTCCTGGTTGAGCGGGTCAGTGGTCATCTGTAGCTCCAGGCATCCACACACTATTGTTAGTGTAGATTTCCGCAGGGGCATCCATCCAGGTGAGAGGTCAAATCAGTGGAGGAAAAGGCACATAAGCCGAACAAGAGTAATTTGGTGTAGCAGGTAAATCAGTGTGAGAGGAAACTGGTGAGACAGAAAGTATAAGGAGGAGAATCATTAAATAAAACCTAGTGTAAGTGAGATTCAGTGCTGAAGGAGGAAAAGAACAGAGGGATGTTATTTTCAGGCTAATAGAAATGGTGAGATTTTTAGGTTTGTAAGGAGAAAAAGAAAGGTAATTAGGAGAAGTGGGATTAGTTAGATGGGTCTCTGTTGCCATCAGGGAGATTGAACCAGACCCATTTTGATTTGGCGTGCCAGCTTCTGAGGAGTTGGCACAGATCTCACCATGTCTGAGGGTGGTCTCTGACGCAGACGTCTTTTCCCTGTGGTTTTCGTCTGATGATCTCCCGGTGAAACACAAACATATCCTCTTTCCCATGTTAAGTAGAATCAGAGACAACATTTATAAGTTTGGGGAAATCCTGTAAGGCAGTAATTACAGCAACTAACTCTGCCTTTTGAGCAGAGGTATAAGGGGTAGAAATAAGCTTGTCTGTAGGACCGACATAACCAGCATCTCCATTGCTGGAGCCATCAGTGAACACTGTAACAGCCTCAGGAATGGGCTGATCTTTGGTTAATCGAGGGACCACCCAATAAGTCATTTTTACAAAATCAAACAATTAGTTTTTTGGATAATGATTGTCAATAATGACAATAAAATCAGCCAAGTGAATTTGCCACAGTACGGAATGTTGAAAAGTGGCTTGAACTTCAAGCTGATTTAAAGGAATTACAATTAAATTCGGATCAAATCCAGACATTTTAAGTACTCTACCCCGAGCTTGTCCAATTAAGATGGCCAGTCGGTCCAGATAAACAGACAAAGTTTTTGACACAGAATGAGGATGAAAACACCACTCCACTAAATCATTATGTTGAACTATTAGCCTAGTAGGGGAGTGCAATTAAGTGAAAACTGGAAGCTGAAAAGGCTGACATGTCTGTACTCTAGATAACTGGGCAGTCTGGATTTTTTCCTCTATGAATTCCAGTTCTAGTGAAGCCTCAGGGGTCAACGTCCTGGCACTGTGGAGATTGGAATCTCCCCACAGCATAGAAAACAAGTTAGACAGTGCATAGGTCAGAATGCCTAAAGTAGGTCTTAAATAATTAATGTTACCCAAGAGTTTTTGGAAGTCATTTAAAGTTTTCAAAGAATCTTTCCTAATTTGAACTTTTTGAGGTTGAATGTGTTGTTTATTGACCACCATTCCTAAATATTAAACAGGGGTGGTCTGTTGAATTTTATCCTGAGCGATGTGTTATCCAGCCTCTGTAACATGGCAGCTCCAAATTTGATAACAGACAATTAATTCTTTATCAGTGGGGGCCACAGTTAAAATATCATCAATATAATGAAGACTATAGGAACTGGTGAAAGCACCTGTCCAACATAAAGCTGGCAGATTGTAGGGCTATTTAGCATTCACTGAGGAAGTATATTCCATTGATAACGAGCTCCAGGCTCCTGATTATTGATAGACGGTACAGTAAAAGCAAATTTTTCACAATCCGATTTATGTAAAGCAATATAAAAAAAAAACAATATTCAAGATCAATAACTATGAGAGGCCAATGTTTAGGTATTAAAGCAGAGGCAGGCATGCCAGGTTGGAAGGCTCCCATAGGTTTAATTACAGTGTTAATGGCCCTTAAATCAGTTGCCATCTGCCACTTGCCTGATTTCGTTTTTACTAGAAACACAGGAGAATTGCAGGGGGAAAGAGAAGGTTCCATGTTTCCAAGTCGTAACTGTTCAGAAACCAGTTGAGTCAAAGCCTCCAGTTTTTCTTTAGAAAGCAGCTACTGGTCAATCCACACAGGTGTGTCAGATTTCCATTGGAAAGGGATAGGATTAGGAGGCGAGGCAGAGGCCGCCATTAAAAGGGATAACCTAAACCAGCCCTGTCTTATTTTACAGTAATTGGGAGGGGTTTAGTAATCTCTTAATGTTTTGGACCGAGACCAAGTCCAGGAACAAACCCCATGTTTTCCATCATATACTGACTGGGAGCACTATAAGAGTTATGTGGAATATTAATTTCAGCCCCCCATTGTGCCAGTAAATCTCTACCCCAAAGATAAATGGGGATTGGCGTGATATAAGGCTGAATTGTACCCTTTTGACCAACAGGGCCGGTGCAAGGTAAGATAAATGTGCTCTCATAAACTTCCTCGGCTTTTCCAACACCTACTAGTCCCATGTTAGCAGGATGTTTAAGCCAGGAGGAAGGCCATAAACTAGAGGAAATAATAGAAACATCGGCACCAGTATCTACTAGGCCCTCAAACTTTTTTCCTTGAATGTGTATGGTGCAGGTGGGCTGTTGTTTAGAAATTACATTAATCCAATAAGCAGCCTTTTCACCACTGGAGCCCATCCCAGGGTCACGTGTCTTACTTCCTTTGTTTAAAACGATATTTGGAAGTAAAAACAATTGAGCAATTGACTCACCAGCTGGAATGGAAACAGGAACCTTGGGAGACAAGATTAATTTAATCTCATCAATGGAATCAGAATTAATGAGAACTGTGTGAATAGTGATTCCTTTAGTGGAGGTGGATGCCCTACCTAACGCCTGGCCCATCAAACCTTGAGGTAAAGGGCCAGTGACCCCTGTGGGGACAATTAAAGGCAAAAAGTTGGGTAGTAAATTTAGAGGAATAGTACTACAGAGATTGACCACCCCGCCCCCTACTGTGGAGGTGGACAAGTATTGTACAGAGAGAGGAGAGACTGGGACCCATTTGGGTTGACTGTAGGTAAATTTGTTTGTTCTGGGGGCTGCATTAGGACCTCCTGAAGCAGAAACACAATGTTGGTCTGAGTCTGAAGCATCCCATTTGATATTAGGGCCTGGGACTGGCCCCGCTCCCCATTTCCCTGGGTTTGTGGCAGGGGGTTTCCATCTATATCATACTTAGAGTGGCAAGTACTTGCCCAATGTTTACCTTTGTGACAAGGTGGGCAAATAGTACCAGCAGCATTTGTCCATGTTTGTTGAGCCGACTTGGCCACTTTTAAGTTTTTAAGAGTGCAATTTTTCTAAGTATGACCAAGTCGAACACAATTATAGCAGGCTCCAAGAAAAGAGTTAGTGGGGCCAGTTTGATTGGTGTTCTTCATGGCCCATGCCCACAGGATAGCTTTGTGGGTGTCTGATCCAATGCGTTCACAAGCTTTAATATATGCAGGCAACACCTCATGATGAGGTAAATTTTGTCATTGGATGGAACGCATGGCCATTTTACACTCATGGTTAGCATTTTCAAAAGCTAACATACGAAGGAGAATACTTTGAGTGCGCTCATCAGAGACAGATTTTTCAACAGCATCTTGTAATTTAGCTAAAAAATCAGGGTATAATTCAGTGTGACCTGGTTTAACCGTAGTAAAAGAAATAGGAGCTTGGCCTGGGGTGCGTAATTTATCCCAAGCTCTCATATACATCTTTGTTACTTGTTCTGTGGTAAGAGTATCAAAGTTTAATTGGGCATAAGTATCAGAGAAACTATTGGAGCCTGTGAGCTGAGCCTGAGTAATTAGAATGCCATTAGTCCAATTGATTTAGCTAAGCCTGCAAACGGGCCTCCTCTGACCATCAGGTACGAAATTGTAAATGCTGAGATGGAGTTAGAACAGCTTTTGCCAAAAGGTCCCAGTCTAAAGGAAGCAACACAATCTCAGTACAAAAAGTTTATAATACCATTTTAACATAAGGAGAAGTAGTACCATACTGAGTACAAGAAGGTACAGAGAAGCAGGTTGAGTGGATGACAAAGTGACTGGTTGAGGAACCAAAATGACAGAAGGGTAAGGGGCTGCAATGTGCAGGAGAGGGCCTGCAGGATTACAGGTAAATTGTAGTTTGGCCCCAGAGCCATTAGGTGATGCCCAGAGGCAAGTGCTGCAAAGGTTTGAAGAGGGAAGAATTAGCATATATATGGTCCTGGACTGTCTGAGTTGGGGCCACAAGAGCTACGAGTACCGGCTCTTCGTGAAAAGAAATAAGATCAGATAATGAAAGCCGTGTGGGAGAGGAAAGTTGAGGAAGAGGCAGAGGGTCATCAGATTCAGAAAATTGTGGTAACTGTAAGGGGTCACAGGATCGGCACACCACCAAGGCCCAACCACCCCAAACAGTGACGGGAACACAATTCCCCACTGGGACCAGCTCCCGGAATGTTGCACCAACACAATCCCATAGTTTTACATTGAAGTTTCCTTTTTCAGGAAACCAAGGACAATATTTTTCCACCGCCCTGAATAGAGTGACCATATTTTCCATGGTTACTCAGACTCTTCCCTGTTTTAACAGGTCTATGTCTAAGGTTCCTTTTTCAGGAGACCAAGGACAGTATTTTTCCATTGCACTGAATAGAGTGATCACAGTTTCCATGAGCACTCGAACCCTTTTTTATTTTAACCGGAGTGTAATATAGAAGAGATAAGTATAATTTTTAGACTCCGTGTGACTCATAGTTAACCCAGACCATACACAGACTACTCACCAGTCATCAGGGAGTTGAACAAGCGTTTCTGTGGACTGAACTGATGATGTTTCTCTGCACCTACCAAAGGGAATCAGGTTTCCACATGCACTTAGGAAAAAAGAAAAAAACCACACTGGGCACCAGATATCAGGGGAACCAGCCCCCAATATTTCAATGTAGGTTCTTTTCTATTTTCTCTAAGTGTCAGCCTGTCTGAGAAATAAAGGAAAAGAGTACAAAAGAGAGAAATTTTAAAGCTGGGTGTCTGGGGGTGACATCACATGTCAGCAGGTTCTGTGATGCCTCCTGAGCCACAAAACCAGCAAGTTTTTATCATGGATTTCAAAAGGGGAGGGAGTGTATGAATAGGGTGTGGGTCACAGAGATCACATGCTTCAAGGGCAATAAAATGTCACAAGGCTAATGGGGGCAGGGTGAGATCACAGGACCAAGGTGAAATTAGAATTGCTGATAAAGTTTCAAGTCCCACTGGGCACGCATTGTCATTGATAACATCAGGAGACAGGGTTTGAGAGCAGACAACTGGTCAGACTAAAATTTACTAGGCAGGAACTTCCTAATCCTAGTAAGCCTGTGGGTGCTACGGGAGACTGGGGTTTATTTCATCCTTATCTGCAACTGTGTAAAACAGACACTCCCAGAGCAGCCATTTTAGAGACCTCCCGCTGGGAATGCATTCTCTTTCTCAGGACTGTTCCTTGCTGAGAAAAAGAATTCAGCGATATTTCTCCTATTTGCTTTTGTAAGAAGAGAAATATGACTCTGTTCTGTCCGGCCTTGCAGGCAGTTAGTCCTAATAGTTATCTCACTTGTTCCCTGAAAATCGCAGCCATCCTGTTCCTTTTAGGTGCCCAGATTTCATATTGTTCAAACACACATGCTCTACAAACAATTTATGCAAATAACGCAATTATCACAGGATCCTGAGGTGACGTACATCCTCAGTTTATGAAGATGACGGGATTAAGAGATTAAAGTAAAGACAGGCATAGGAAATTATAAGAGTATTGATTGTGGAAGTGACAAATATCCATGAAATCTTCACAATTTATGTTCAGAAATTGCAGTAAAGACAGGCATAAGAAATTATAAAAGTATTAATTTGGGGAACTAACAAATGCCCATGAAATCTTCACAATTTATGTTCTTCTGTCATGACCTCAGCAGGTCCCTCTGTTCAGGGTCCCTGACTTCCCGCAACACAACACCACTAGCTTTTGAGGGGAGATGCAGATTAAAACTACAACAAGATACTACTACACACCTCTAAGGATGGCTAAAATAAAAAGTAGTAATAACACCAAATGCTTACTAAGATATGAAGAAACGGAATTGCTCACTGCTGGTTGGAATGTAAAATGGTACAGCCACTCTAGAAAATAGTTTCTCATTCTCTAAATAAGTGCTTACTATACAACTCAGCAATTGCACTCTTGGGCATTTATTCCAGAGAAGTGAAAATTTATGGCAGCACAAACACCTATAAAAGAATATTCATAGCATCTTTTTCACAATAGTAAAAAACCAGAAACAACCAAATGTCCTTCAGGAGGGGAAGTCTGAAATGGAATACAATAAAAAGGAACAAGCTATTGACACACACAACTTGGATAATCTCAAGGAAATTATGCTGAGTGAAAAAAGTCAATATCCAAAGATAACATGGTATATGATTCTATTTATATAACATTCATAAAATGACATTCATAAAATAAAATAACATTCATAAAATAAAATATATAACATTCATAAAACAAAATAATATAACATTCATAAAATAAAAAAATAACAAAATTATAGGGATGAAGAACAGATTAGTGGTTGCCAGGGGCTGGGGATAAGAACATGATGGGTGGGTATGGTTATAAAAGGATGATGTGGCTGGGCACAGTGGCTCAGGCCTGTAACTCCAGCACTTTGGGAGGCCGAGGCAGGAGGATCACTTGAGATCAGGAGTTCGAGAACAGCCTGACCAACATAGTAAAACCCAGTCTCTACTAAAAATAGCAAAAACTAGCTGGGTGTGGTGGTGGACACCTGTAATCCCAGCAACTCCAGAGGCTGAGGCAGGAAAATCGCTTGAATTCAGGCGGCAGTGGGGCAGCGGACGGAGGTTGCAATGAGCCAAGGTCACACCACTGCACTCCAGCCTGGGCAACAGAACGAGACACTGTCTCAAAAAAAAAAAAAAGAAGAGATAATGTAAGGGAACCTTGCAGATGGAACTGTTCTGTATCTTGACTGCGGTGGTGGTTACGAGAGTCTGCATATTTGATAAAATTGCATGGAATTACACACTCACACAAATGAGTACATGTAAATGTGGTGATATCTAAATAAGTTCTATGGGTTGTACCAATGTCAGCTTCCTGGTTTTAATATTGTGTTATTCAAGATGTTATCACTGGGGAAAACTAAGCAAAGGATTCATAGGACCTCACTGTACATTTTTTGATGATTTCCTGTGAATCTATAATTACATCAAAATTAAAAGTGTTTAAAAATTGATGAGAGCTTGGGTTGTGTGTTTATGGAAAGGCCCAAATAGTAGGAAGCTACGTAGTAATTAGTATAGTAGCCTCCTCTCTCCCTGAAGAAGTGGTGGGTCTAGGTCTTTGAAAGTTTGGTGAAAGAAAATGAATTCTCCCCTTTCTCGTATCTTTTCATCCTATTTTAGACATTGCCACTCTCATTATGAAATACACACAAAATCGAATAAAACTTTAGTTTTTAAAGCCCTCTTTGCTTTGTGATGACTTTTCTTCCTCCTCCATTTATCATCACCAACACACTAAAATGTATTGGGTATGTATTTTGTTTCAGTCACTGTCGTAAATTTCTCAAACCCAACTTAAAAGAAAAACGGAAATTTTTGATTTACCTAACTCCAAACTCCAAAGGATGGACCTGGTTTCAGGCACAGCTGAATGTCAGCATGTATATCAATGTTAATCTCTCTTTCTCTCACTCTCTCTCTCTCTCTTCATCTCTCATTGCTGGCTGGTGTCATTGTTAAACAGCCTCTCTCTAGGTAAGTATTGTCCTCACATGTCAGATTAACAGAGAATGAGAATGCCTTCACCATAGCCGCTGCACAAATACAGAGATTGATCCCTGAATTGTGTAAGATTATTATAGAAGAGGGAAGGCATAGTTTTCCAAAACAGGGGTGCTGTGTAGGCCAAAAAGCAAAAAGTCATACACTCACATTTTAAAAATAACAAAAACTGAAGCTTTCAGAAGTTAATTATCATCCCAATGTCTTCCACTGAGCAGGTGGTGTTGCCATGACTCAAAGTCAGGTTGTCCAGCTCCACTGCTCAATCTCTCAATCATGAGGTCACACTACTTCCAAGAATCCTTGCTCTCCTGGTTAGAAAATCCCAGTTCCTAATAATACTTCTGTATTTTTATTTTCCACCATATGCCAATTGACTCTTTATCATTTCCAAGTTCTCGTCTCCCAAATTGACTACAACAAAATAGGAAATAGAACTCAGGAAGATTCTAAGCAATGGTTTATACAGTGAAAGATTGTTCATTATTCCAGTATAGTTTAAGGGTATATCACCATTTATGCATATGTGCTTAAAGTTTGAATGATAGTATAAATAGAAGCTTCATAAATCAGATTATTTATTTCCCTGATTCATTTACATATATTCTGTAGTGCCCACTATGTGCCAAGTTATCTTGACACCACCAAGAACTTGAGATATTAGAAGAATATAAAAGCAAATATAAAATGAGTGTTTCTAAAATGATAAAAAGGGATTTAAAACCTTGCTTGGAGTTCTCATTCTACTAAAAGGAGATGGATAGATAATAAGCAAATGAAGAATTATCTAGATATAGACATGTAGTATAGTATTATCAGGAGGTTATAAGCGCTTAGGGTGAAGAAAAGCTATGCAAAGTAGATAGGAAATGCTGAGAGGAAGGAAGTTTCTGTTAACTATCAGGTGATCAAGGAAGGAAGATGTCATCAATAAGATAACACACTATCTACCTCATATGCCTTTCCCAGGATAGAATTAACTCCGTACACCTGAAGATCTCTAAGATGGAGTAATAATGATGTGGTGGGATAGAATACGAGTTAGAGGCAACTCTTTTATATTTTTAAATTTTAACTTTATTTTTTCTATTTTTGTAGAGACAGGGTCTCCCTATGTTGCCCAGGCTGGTCTGGAACTCCTGGGCTCAAGCAATACTCCCACCTCGGCTTCCCAAAGTGTTGGAATTATAGGCGTGAGCCACCATGGTGAAAAGGGAATAAAAGTATAGGAGGAGAGAAGGATGAAAGTAAAAAAGTTCAAGTTGATTTTAATTGATCAACAATTGCCCCCAATCAATTGTTGGCAATTGAACCAATAGACATTAAACATATATTAGGTTGGTGCAAAAGTAATTGAGGTTTTGCCATTACTTTGCACCAAACGAATAGATGTCATAATAGAGAAGACCAGAGATGACCTGCTTGCAAACCTACTCAGTTAATGCAATGATTGCCTTAACTTTTTCAGTCTTCTCTAAGAATTAAATATATTGTCTATTTTTGCTTTTTCCCTTAAACTGTTTAAAAACTTTAAAATTATGTTTGAAACTTGGGAAGATTGAAAGTAGCTTACATCTGAATTCACACTAATGGATGAAAACAGAAAAAGGACATGTGATTAACCTTTTAGAAAAAAGGATTTGATTACTTTACAGATGAACAAAGAGAATAAACTGCTCAACACTGGCTACTTTTATTCTCAGAAATTTCTTAAATTTCTTAAAATAATGTCAATTAGTATTTAATTTAGAGCAACATGACATGCATATTTATGCAACTTTCAGCATTTCATATCTATATTTAAAAATACAGATTTTTTTACTTAAAAAATCAGAGCTAAAATTATTTGAGATACTGGAGATAAAATGAGTAGTGATTACCCCTTTTATAACACTAACTAACATGTCTCTTATTTTTATATTCAGAAATTCATTCCAGGTCTCTTTCAATTATTTTAACTTTTTAAAAAATATTAAATTTTACCAACTTTTTTCTCTTCACTTTTTTCAATCACTTTTGCCCAAATGCAATAAAAATTTTGATCTGAACATATCTATATAAAAACTTTATGTATTTTTTCATAAATACCAGATGCCTTAAGAAAACATAATAATGTTTTGATTTATTTTTAAATAGATTGAAAACTAGTCTAGCAATAAAAAATGGCTATAATGTGTAGAAATAATAAAAATTACTTTATCATCTGTCCTTGTATTTTTATAGCTATCATTTAATTTTAGGTTCCATTTTTACAAAACTTCATAGGTCTGGAAATATGTTTTATTTGCCAGCTTTGTCCAGATGTGATTTATAAATATGTCAAGAAAATCTAATAAATTTTTCATTAGTAGGTATTAATATTTTCATTGCAATTTAAGGAACAAGAAAAGAGTCTGCCTTCAATGGACTGAATTTTTTTTAATGCCATGTTCCAAATTTGCAGTGACATTGCTGCTTTTTTTTAATGGCTTTAGTCTCAGAACATCTATCATGTGAAAATCTAGCCTTGTGGACATCAATGTAACTGTAAAAAGCTACTGACTTTGCTTTCTAAAAAATTATCTTATTACTTTTCTCAAAATAAATTGATTTCTCAAGGCTCTCCCATGCTGCTTTCAGATGGCATCTTAACCCTCCATGGCCAGCACTTAGAGAATTCATCAAAACTATCCCCACCTGCAATACTTCATGACCCCAAAAGGCTGAAGAGATGAAACCTCTTTTGCAAAAGAATGGCTCTTGGACTTTCATACAAATTTTTTTTTTGCCATTAGCCCATCAGTCCACACAACATTCACTGGGTGAATCTGAAAAGAACCTCAAAAGGAAGGACTTTTAATAATGTTGTTCATAATTTTTGTAAACGGTTTAAAATTAATTTTAGCAAGTAATTAGAGAAATAAGAAAAGCTTTCCTTTCCTGTAAAGGATGATGTATTTCTCACAATTACGTGAACCGTTGTGTCATTGTCAGGGCAAAGTTAATTATCCTACAACAGGAAGTCTTAAGAAACATCAATTTATTTGGTCTATAGTCTTCCATTTCTTATATTCATTGTACTTTCATTGTCTTTTAGAAGAGCATTTCTCCTGGGATGATTTCTCAGTATAGTTCAGTTCATTCAAAAGTCCTTCTAAATCAATATTGTTAAAATGTTCATACTACCCAAAGCAATCTACAAAGTCAATGCAATCCCTATTAAAATACCCATGACATTCTTCACAGAAGTAGAAAAAAAAATCCTAAAATTTATATGGAACCACAAATGAACCAGAATAGTCAAAGCTATCCTGAGCAAAATAACAAAACTGGAGGAATTATATTACTTGACTTCAAATCATACTACAGAGCTATAGTAACCAAAACAGCATGGTACTGGCATAAAAACAGACACACAGACCAATGGAACAGAGTAGATAAGCCAGAAACAAATCCGTACATCTATAGGCAACTCATTTTTGACAAAGTTGTCAAGAACATACGTTGGAAAAAGGACAGTCTCTCCAGCAAGTGGTGCTTGGAAAACTGACAATCCGTATGCAGAAGAATAAAACTAGACCTCTGTCACCATATACAAAAATCAAGTCAAAATGGATTAAAGACTTAAATCTAAGACCTTAAGCCATGAAACTACTAAAAGAAAACATTAGGGAAACTCTCCAGGACATTGAAGTGGGCAAAGATTTCTTGACTAATACTCCACAAACACAGGCAACAAAAGCAAAAATGCACAAAGGGTTAAAAAACTTCATCAAGTTAAAAAGCTTCTGCACAGCAAATGACACGATCAACAAAGTGAAGAGACAACCGACAGAATGGGAGAAAATATCTGCAAGCTATCCATTTGACAAGAAATTAATAACCAGAATATATGTGGAGCTCGAACAAATCTATAGGGAAAAAAATCTAATAATCCAATTTAAAAATGGGCAAAGGATATGAGTAGACATTTCTCAAAAGGAGACATATAAATAGCAAACAGGTGTATGAAAAGGTGCTCAACATCATTGATCATCAGATAAATGCAAATCAAAACTACAGTGAGATATCATCTCACCTCAGTTAAAATGGCTTATATCCAAAAGACAGACAATAACAAATGCTGGCAAGGATGTCGAGAAAGGAGAACCTTTGTAACACTGTTGGTGGGAACGAAATTAGTACAACCACTATGGTGAACAGTCTGAAGGTTCCTCAAAAAGCAAAACATAGAGGTACAATATGATCCAGCAATCCCACTGCTAGGTATATATCCAAAAGAAAGAAAATCAGTATACTGAAGAGATATCTGCACTCCATGTTTATTGTAGCACTATTTACAATAGCCAAGATTTGGAAGCAACCTGTGTCCATCAACAGATGAATGTATTAAAAAATGTGATACATATATGCAATGGAGTACTATTCAACCATAAAAAGAATGAGATAGTGTCATTTGCAACAACATGGAATGGAACTGGAAGTCGTTATGTTAAGTGAAATAAGCCAGGCACAGAAAGACAAACTTCCCATGTTCTCACTGATTTGTGGGAGTTAAAAATTAAAATAATTGAACGAATGGAGGTAGAGACTAGAATGATGGTTACCAGAGGTTGGGAAGGCTAGTGGGGAAGGGGAGGAAGTGGGGATGGTTAATGGGTACAAAAAATAGAAAGAATGAATTAGATGTAGTATTTGCTAGCATAACAGGGTGACTATAGTCAATAATAATTTAATTGTACATTTAAAAATAACAAAAAGAATATAAGATTGTTTGTAACACAAAGAATAAATGCGTAAGGCGAAGGATACCCCATTTACCCTGATAAGATTATTACTTATTGCATGCCTATATTAAAATATCTTATATACCCTATAAATATGTATACCTACTATGTGTCCACAAAAATTACAAAAACAAAAGACAAAAGTCCTTCCAAATCAAGAGATTTTCCTGCAAGCAGAGAGGTTGATATCTACATAGTTTGAAGTAATCCCAATGGGAACCCCATAGTTATAGTAACACCAATAATCCTAATTATCAGTTATAGTAATCCTAATTATTGGGGTTACTATATATTATGAAATGTTATGAATTAGGATTATTGGGGTTACTATAGCTCATGGAGCTCATGGAATATTAGTGTTGAAAGAGAACCCAGTCATAAAAAAGGAGTTCTATCCAGATGCCAAAGGCTTTTGTGGAGAGGACTGAAAGGTATCCTGTCATTGAATAACAGTCATCCATGTTCGGAAACAAACAGGCCCCCAATCACTTGATCAGTTTCCTGCAGTTGTCACAAATGACTGTCTGTTCTAGAGCCTTAGCTCTATAGCTCCACAATTGGCTTCTATCCTGAACTCTATTTAGAGATCACAGGCTAAATTGGGTCTTTGGAGTACTTTGCTTTCAAATTCAGTAAAACTTTGAATTTTTGGTATTAGACATCCTTAAGCAAAAACTTTCCTCTGCATTTCAAATTTGAAATTAGGGCAGTATTTCTAAATGACTCAGCCTGCATCAGCATAAGCAGTGAATAATAGGACATTGGGAAGATATATTGTCTTAGTCAATTTGGGCCGTTATTTACAAGTACCATACACCAGGCAGGGTAGCTCACGTCAGTAATCCTAGCACTTTGGGAGGCTGAGGTGAGAAGATCACTTGAGCCCAGAAGTTGGAGACCAGGCTGGGCAACATAGGGAGGCCCTATCTCTGCACAAAATAAAATTATCTGGATGTGGTGGTACACACCTGTAGTCCCAGCGACTTGGGAGGCTTAGGTGGCAGGATCACTCGAGCCTGGGACACTGAGATTGCAGTGACCTGTGATTGTGCCACTGCACCCTAGCCTGAGTGACAAAGCGAGACCCTGTTAAACACAAAACACAAAAAACAAGAAAACCATAAACTAAGTGGCTTATAAACAACAAAAATTTATTTCTCACAGTTTGGAGACTGGGAAGTCCAGGATGAATGTGCTGGCAGATTCAGGGTCTGGTGAGGGCCCACATCCTGGTTCACAGATAGCTGTCTTTCTGCTGTTTCCTCATGTGGTAGAATGGGCAAGGGAGCTCTCTGGGGCCTCTTTTCTAAGAGCACTAACCCATTCATGAGAGCTGCACACTCACTATCTAATCATCTCCCAAAGGCCCTACCTCCAAATATCATCACATAGGGATTAAGATTTCAACTTAAGAATTTTGGGGGAATACCTTCAGTCTACAGCATGTATGAAAGGGTGCAGGTGGTCTTAGAGATGATAAAACAGAACACAGAATTTTCAGAATTTTGAGAGTCTATACATGGCTGACACTTGAATGCTCATTAAATGGGTGAATACACATCCTGTAAAGCATTTATTCGTAGCAGGTTATTATTATTTCACAGATAGTATCCACTGTCCATTTTTTACATAATGATGCTGTTCTTAGTTAAGAATCATATCAAAGTGAGTGTAAAGACCAATGCTCTCCAGTTGGCTTTTATAAAGTATTTTCTGCCCTGAAAAAATTAAAACTAGGAATTACAGCAGAGTCACTGATGCAGACATGTCCTAGGTGAATGCCTTCGTGAAGTGGAAGAGGAGGATTTCGAGTTACTAAGAACATCTAGGACTATGTAATAAAATTTGGATATTTCATGCCAAAAATAGACAAATTTTGCTTGTGCTAAGATGCAAAGACTGCCACCATCCGATCCAACATATTATAATAGGTGATCTAGACTTCGATCTTCTTTCAAAGTTGAAATATTATTCACATTATAAAATTCATCCTTTTAGAGTGTATAATTCAGTGGTTTCTAGTCTATTCACAAGGCTGTGCAACTGTTACTACTGTCTAATTCCAGAACACTTTCATCACCCCAAAAGGAAACCATTATACTTAGAAGCAGTCACTCTCACCAATCCCTGAAAACTACTAATCTATTTTCTGTCTCCATGGAGTTGCTTATTCTAGACATTACACATAAATGGAATCATACAATATGTGGCCTTTTGTGTCTGGCTTCTTTTGCTTGGGATAAGTGTTTTCAAGTTTCACACAGGTTGTAGCATATATCAGTACTTCATTCCTTTTGGCCATGGCATGAGCTTCTGTAGTGTCCTCTTACCTGGTCTCCCTGCTTCTATTCAGGTCCCCCAGAGCCTGTTCCTCACTGAAGCTGGAGTGATCTTTTTCAAATATAATTCAGATCATCTCACTCCTCTTCTTTAAATCCCCCAAAGGCTTCCCATTTTACTTAGAGAAAAATCTGAACTCATTATGGCCTCTAAGACTCATCAATGATCAAGACCCTACCTTGCCTACTCACTCTGTGCCAGCTACACTGGCTTCCTTCTGCTCTCTAAACCTTTGAGACTTGTTTCTGCCTCAGGACCTTTGCACTTGATGGCCCCTCTGCCTGGGGTTCCTTTTTCCCAGTTCTTCCCATAACTCATTCCTTCTCATCATTCAGGCCTCCCATAACCCCTCCTCAGAGACGCATGCCTAGATGATCCTGACTCAAGTATCTTTCCCCCAACTGCCAGCCACCTTCTATTATTTCATTACCCCGGCTTAATTTCTTTTATAGCATTTGCTACTAGCTGAAATTGCTAATTTTAAAATTTACTTTCTTATTATCTGACTCTCTTGAAAATCTGCCAACTCCAAGGCAGAGACATCACTGCTATATCCCAAGCTCCCAGAATGGAGCCCAGTAGGTGTTTGATTAATATTTGAAGGACTTCATGATTTCACCTTGCCTAGAATGCTTACATCTTCCAGATCTTGCCTCTACTCTTAGTTCCTGAAGCTGGATATTTTTGCTTATTACTAGACTTCCCTATTGCCAACTGACTGTATATGTGTATATATGTATGTATATATGTATGCATTCATTCATTCATCCACTCATAGAGACACAGTTTCACTCTATTTCCCAGGCTGGAGTGCAGTGGCACAATCAGAGCTCACTGCAACCTTAAATTCCTGGGCTCAAGCAATCCACCTGCCTCAGCCTCCTGAGTAGCTAGGACTACAGGTGCATGCCATTGCATCCAACTAAATTTTCTTTTTATTTTTTGTAGAGATGAAGTTTCATTATGTTGCCCTGGCCAGTCTCGGACTCCTGGCCACAAGTGATCCTCCTACCTCAGCCTCCCAAAGCTCTAGGATTACAGGCATGAAATACCACTAAGCTGCCTGACTGGTTTTTATCTATTGCTGACTCTCTCATTCTCCTGATATCCCACTCTCCTCCCCTTCTAATCCTTTCCATGACAACTTTTCTAGACATCTCTATCACAAGCTAGTAGGTCTTGCTAATCTGTAGGCCCTTGACCAATTGAACTTTCATTGTTATAGATTGTCAGCAGAAAGCAAAGTCCAGTTGCCAATTTGTGGTGAAGAATGCAAGAGATAATAGGTGAGAGGAATCAGCATGGCACTAAAAATCCAACTTTCAATCTGATACAGAATAAATGGAAATGCTCTCAAAGCTTGTATATATGGATATACAAGCTCAAATGAATGTGAATTTAGAAGTACAGATTGGAATGTCTGTAACTAAATTATCAAGGGACCACTGCAGTGATCTGGGATTTCACTTCTTTGCAATGCTTGGACAAAGGGGTACCTGTAGAATCAGCTTCCATTTAGTCATCTGTTCCCAGAGGAATCCAGTGCCTATCTGCCCCCACTTTTCTACTCCCCTATCTATCTTCTGTTATCATTCAAGTCATATAATGGCATGACCTTCAAGCCTGCAAGTCTTTTCCTGAATATTTCTTCAAAAATAACAACTCATATTAAAAATAATGGAAGAAAAGCCATAAATAGGGAGAAAATATTTGCCACATATTTAATCAAACAAATGTTCCCAAATACATAAAGCATTGCTATAATGATTAAGAAAAAAGTTAACAACCCAATGGGGGAAAATGGGCGAAATAAATTTTCACTGAGATATTTCACAGAAGAGGAAGCAATAATGGCCAATAATTTGTGGAAAATTACTCAACCTCTTTTAGTAAACTGGGATTGCAAATTAAGTCCACAATAAAAAGTCACACTAGCCAGGCTCAGCAGATTATATCTATAGTCCCAACACTTTGGGAGGCTGAGGCAGGGGGATTACCTGAGGTCAAGCATTCAAAGACCAGCCTGGCCAACATGGTGAAACTTCATCTTTACTAAAAATACAAAAATTAGCCGGGTGTGGTGGTGCACACCTGTAGTCCCAACTAGGAGACTGAGACACGAGGATCCCTTGAACTGGGAGGGAGAGGTTGGAGTGAGCCAAGATCGTGCCACTGCACTCCAGCCTGGGTAACAGAGTGAGACTCCATCTCAAAAAAAAAAGAAGGAAAAAAAATAAAAAAAGGAAAGAAGTCACACTCACCAGTTGACAAGGGTTTCTGCATGAATGAATAGCCATGGAAACTTCATTCATGGTTGGTGGGAATGTAAATTGGTATAACACTTCGGAAAACAGTGGAAAACAGAGATTAGCTAGATCATCACCTATGACCTCATGACTCCACTCCTGGGAATATTCCTCAGAAAACTCTTGCACGTGTACACTAGGGGGCATGTACAAGAACGTTCTAAGCAGGCTGGTTTATGCAAGAAAAAAAAAAAAAAAAAACACCTTTACTACACAAGTTGTTTATTTTGCTGACTTGTTGGGGATATAAAAAACATTGAGCCCACTGTTTCAGGCTTCTCTGCTCTGGCTGACATTTCACGCTCACACTGGCTGCTGAGACTGGTGATCTTTCAGTGCACCTCTGGGAGACACCAGGAAGAAGGTCATAGGGAAGCAGAGCCATGTTCACTTGCTTGCATCCGTAGGTCATTTACATCCTTTGTGCTCTTTTTTTTTTCTTTTTTTTACTACTTTGGGAATAAATCAAAGTACAAGAATCTTGAATCAAATATTTTCTCACCCATCCCTGAACTTGGACCAGACCCTATAATCCAGCCTTTCTTACACGCTTCCTGTGTATAAAGAATTTAAAGAAGGTGGCCATTATTTTTTTACCTAATCTGTCAGGGTTTTACTCCTGCCTCTCTTCGTATTTCTGACAGAGCACTATCCCAATCTGCCTTGTAATTCAGCTATTTGAGTAAGGGTTTAGGGTCCTTTACCAAGTTATAACTTCCTTAGGAGAGAAAGGTCCTACTGTCACTAAATCTTGTATCCCCAAAGGTCAGGTCTTGCTTACAGTAGGTTGAGCTGTGTGTGCCTGATACATTAAAACTCTGTATTTAGGGAGAAGTATCTTGGTGGAGTAGAATAGCCAGTGGCTGCCTCACGTGCTGACAGCCCTGAGCAGATTGTTTAAGCCCTCCTGGCATCATAAATGAGAATTTCAGTACGTCTACATCCCAGAGATGCCATGAATATTAAATAAAATAACATGAGAAAATGCCTGACGCAAAAGTGCCCCTTCAGAAATGTTAATGTACTCCTGCCCTTTCCTCGGCGTTCCTCGCCTTTCAAAGGGAGGTCAAATAAGACCGGTTTTCACACACTGGGACCTATGGGGGGGTGGGGTGCGGGGACAGGGGGAGCAGCAGGAAAAATAGCTAATGCATTCTGGGCTTAATTCCTAGGTGATGGGTTGATAGGTACAGCAAACCACTATGGAACACGTTTAGCTATGGGACAAACCGGCACATCCTGCGCATGTACCCCGGAACTTGAAATAATAATAATAAAGACGAGTTTTCTCTCTTTCTGTAGAAGGAAATTAGGACTGTATTAGCTGGTGTCCTGGAAGAGGCTGCTTCCTGAACGTTTCCAATCAAGGAAAGTATAGAGATGGAAAGAGGGAGTCAGGTCACGGTAGAAATCAGGATGCAATAGCAGCAGAAATGCATAGAAAAAGGAGTTTCCTTAGGCTTGGAAATCCGTAGGATAACCAGCGCTCCAGAGCTTTAGAAATGTGTGTGGTCAAGCCCCAGCAGTCCTTTCTTCTTTATCCTTTATTAACAGGCAACTGCATTTCCCTAAGGGGTCTGTGATTTTGCAGGAATTTGGGGGAGGGTAGATAGCATCAACATCACCGTTGAACCAGCACTGCCCTGATATGCACCAGGCATTGAGCTTGGACCTGGGGATAAACCGGGTAACAAAACAGAGGCGCTTCCACAGACGTGCGTACTAGGGGCTGCCGGAGCTCTGGCAGAGGTGAAGGAGAAAGCGCGTCCCACGCAGACCCAGGAAACCAGACAGCGTCGCCACTACCAAGTTTAAAAACTCAGACGGCCTCGTTTGCCACCTCCATTGTGTTCCCACTCCAGTCCTTCCAAAGGTGTGAATGGTGCATTATTTAAAGTCCATTCTCTTTATCCCAGAGCGAAAATGCGTGGTACTTAGGTCAGAAACTCAGGCCAGAGGGCTCGGGTCCCCCTGCAGGGTGGGGCGCGGGCAGGCAGTGGGGCGGGTGACGCGGGGTAGGCCGGGGGTGGCAGGCGGCGAGGTGACGTGCGGCGAGGACTGCGCAGCCCAGCCCACGTGTGCGCGAGATTTAAAAGTTGTCGGCGCGCCGGGCTCTCAGTTCTGTGTGTGGGCCCCGCGAGCGGCGCTCCAGGGCCGCTGGAGGCACTGCCAGGGCACCAGGTGGAGCACCAGCTCGGCGTGGCGCAGCGCAGGGTCCCTAGCAGCGAGCCTCCCGCAGCCGCCGAGATGCTGCGAACAGCGAGCTGCCCCCCCAGGTCGCCCCCCGGACAGGTGGCCGCGGCGTCCCCGCTCTTGCTGCTGCTGCTGCTCGCCTGCTGCGCGGGCGCCTGCGGAGGTAAGACGGCCCCGCACCCGGCCGCCGCCACACCATGCGCGCCTCTCCCTGGCTCCACTCACCACTCTCTCCCGCCCTTTCTTTCACCTTCACTTGGCTTCTGGGACTTCTCTTGACTTCTCTGGTGCCGCGGGATTTCCCGCCTCCCAGGCACAGATCGCTCCCCTAGAGCAACTAGCGACATAGGAGCAAGGGTCCCGGTCGGGGCCGAAATCCCCAGGCCCCGCGCGTTGATGCCCAGCGGAGACCCTGCGCGGGGCCGACTGCGATAGGTGGAGACTGGTAGGGCTCCCTCATCCTCGGGATTTCCAGCCCCGCTGGCCCGTGGAAACGGGTATTAAAATAGTGAACGTTAAAATGCCTTCCCTTTGATTGCAATTATTGAAGGGATTGATGGTCGAAGCAAAACAAGAGTGAGCCTGATACTTCGTCCGCTGAGGCAAGGTAAACTTGGCGAGTGCTCAGCCTGTTTGGTGAGTGAGCTCGTGTTATGTTGACATAAACCTGAGCGGTACAACGGGCGTCACGCGCTAACCGCTTAGAAGGGAGAAGGAGTGGGCTTTGTGTTTTATCGGTTTTCAGGCACTAGATCAGGAAAAGGAATAGAGAACTTCTCATCACACAAAGTTGAAGAGGCAAATGTGCAAGCCAGGCTTTCAGGCAGTGCGACAGCTACAGCAAGTAATGGCAGATGTGATTTGATAACAATAGGGACTTCCTGAGCTTGGCTTAGAGGAAAGAAATAGGAAACGCAAGGTCAGGGAAGGAGATCTGAAGCTTTGGAGACATAGCAGAGCAGAATGCAAACGTTCTGGAGAGATTTGCATGGAGAGATCATTTTCTGGGTTCTCCAAGGGTTACAGCTTACGTTTGCAGGTGGCTTATGGGCACCATTGTTCATCCCCAAGTCAGGGGTCCCTCCATTGTCAACCACTGCCTGGCTACATCCATAAATTTTCTAGCTTGGCAGGAGGTTCTCTTAGCTTCCCTCTGCTCTCTTGTCAGTGAGGTAAAAGTGGCAGACTGTTGTGTCATTGTTCAGAACGCTGGGTACTTAAAATCACAACTGCAGAGCCTGTAGTCCAGCCCTCAATTAGAGATGGGGAAATGGAGACCGCTATGCTTTTCCTAATCTATTTATTTTTACTGTTCTCCTCTCATTGTTTTGATTTTGTCCTTTCCTGAGGCATTGGAGGGGTGTGTGTGTGTGTGTGTGTGTGTGTGTGTGTGTGTGTGTGAGAGAGAGAGAGAGAGAGAGAGAGAGAGAGAGAGAGAGAGAGAGAGACTCCCCTACTTGAAAAGCAAGATAATTTGACTTTGAAATCCAGGTAGTCAGAAGCTAGCAAACCCAAACCTTCTTTTAGGATTTTAAATATATTATTGGTAACTTAGGATGGTAATCTTTATCTGCCTTCTTAAGGATGCAGATAAGCATAGTTTGAAAAGTGACTTTGCTATGTAAAGAAAATGGATTTCTATGCATTTGCATGCTATATGCTTGCAGTGAATTTGGCATCAGTGAATTTTGCATGCAGAGAAATTTGCATCAGAGATAACTGCCTTGGGATGGGTTGGAGAATTTCAGACTGCTGGTGATTGAACAGTATAGAAAGCAGCAGCTTGTTCCTAAAAGAGATGAGTCTTGGTTTTTATTTCCAAAAGAGCATATCTGCTGACATATCAATCGTCTTGTAGATAACCCCGATATTTTTCAAGCACAAGAATGAGATACTTCCTTTACTACCCAGAGGCCCCCTAGATTGCCCTTTTGCATCTTCATTCCCCTTCAGACCTGCTCTGAATACTAAAAAATGAATTGTATCTCTTTAAAAATGTGGTAGGATGGGGAGAAGGTGAATAGCCATGTGATCTGTCCGAGTCCTGAGTCCCTAAAGATGGCACCGAGGAGGACGTGACATACATTAGCAAAACCCAGAGATTATCTACCATGGTCAATCATCATGCAAGATGCAACTGGATGCCTCAAAAAACAACACAACAAATGTTGCAATGCCAGAGGAAAATAAAAGTGTCATTAAATGCAGCATCCTTGGGGAAAAAAAGATAAAGGGTCAGCCACAGATTCAGTGGATGAAAACAATTTACTATTCAGAGCACACTAGTAAAATAAAGAAGGAAAATAAACACACTAAAATAAAAAAAGATAAATAAAAAATAAAAAAAAAATAAAAAAGTAAAATAAAAAAAGATAAAGGGTCATGCGAAGATAAAGGGTCAGCCACAGATTCAGTGGATGGAAACAATTTACTATTCAGAGCACACTAGTAAAATAAAGAAGGAAGCTTCTATAAGAGGAACACATTTTGGATATCTGCAACAAACTGTTACTTGATTTTGCCTGTGACAATAAGTTACCAAATGGTCAAGACTAAGTTAAGGAGTGTCTTTTCCTGCCCAGGCCTCTTGCTCATAGAATAATTCTTAACGTTCACTTGGCAGTAAAGATTTCTCACTTCCCAAACCCACAGTGAACTACATACTCGCCATGAGAAAAGAAAATTGGCACTACTTTTAGAATAATCAGGTCTGTCTTTCTTACACATAATGTATTTACGGATGTACAAGTTTTTATTTTCAGCAGAGTATACTGTATAATACTGAAGATTTCACTTTGCTAAATAGTAATGAAGTATAAATATCTTGAAGTTTCTCACTGAAACTTATCAAAAACAGTACAGTTTTTATGATACAGGCACTGTCTCTGAAAACACGGAAAGTGATCTAAGTACAGTATTGCTCTTTGACAGTGTGAAGTCCATATCCAGAATGAAAATCACATTGACTCTAATTAACACATAGACAAAGGAAAGAATAACTCCCCCTTACGTTTGGGTTCAGTCATAGGATATTAGTCGTCAGTCGTTTTCTTTTCGTGAGACGGAGTCTTGCTCTGTCGCCCAGGCTGGAGTGCAGTGGCCCCATCTGGGCTCACTGCAAGCTCCACCTCTTGGGTTCACCCTATTCTCCTGCCTCAGCCTCCCGAATAGCTGGAACTACAGGTGTCTGCCACCATGCCCGGCTAATTTTCTTGTATTTTTAGTGGAGACGGGGTTTCACCGTGTTAGCCAGGATGGTCTCGATCTCCTGACCTCATGATCCGCCCATCTCGTCCTCCCAAAGTGTTGGGATTACAGGCGTGAACCACTGTGCCTGGCCAGGATATTAGTCGTTTTCTACAAATCATAGAATTTTTTTTTTTATTTTGTCTCTTCTTTTTATCTTTTTTTTTTAACCATGAAACTGTGTTTACATGTTTTTAGAAGGGCCACAAAATGTCCTTTTTCTATTTTATGGAAGTGCCTGGGGCTAAGTTAGGCATAGTGGCCTTTCTAAGGGCCCATGCGAGCTTGGGAAATGGAAGGAAGCAAACTCTCCATGGTCCTGATGAGGCAGTGTATCTGAACACAGTGAAGTTGAGGTGGAAGCTTCCACTTTTACTGGGAGCCAGGGATGGTCAAAAGTATAAGAATAAAAAATAGCATTATTTAAACAGGAATGCTCTGTCAAACAGAATCTCATTTAGTGAGATCACCAGGTGTTTTATATGGAAATTTGAGAAGCACAGCTTTATCCCTTCCTGAAAACAATGAGCTCCGGGTAGGATCTACCAGACAACTGTGACTTTGGGATATATGTTTATGGTAGGGTGAGAAATATATATTTGAGAAGTGTGTAAGATTGTTTACCCACGTTCAATAGTTGTCCCATGAGAGGGGACTCTGTCAGGTTCTGAAATAAAGTCACTCTTTTATGGACTGCATGACCTCTCTAAGTTGTTTCTAATGCTTAGTGCCACAGAAAATGTAGTTGATTACTGTCATTATTATTGTTGTTATCAGAACTTAAATGAAATAACAGTAAAAACTTGTATGAATTCAAGGCAAGAGTTGCCTAAAACGTGATAAAATTAGGAAAAAAAATCTGTCAGGATATGCAATCAACCAGACTGATTTTCTGAGTTTTTAGTGCACCTGTCATCCAAGAAGCATACACTATACCCAATATGTAGTCTTTTATCCCCCAGCCTCCTCCTAGCCTCCCACCTCAGAGTCCCCAAAGTCCATTACATCACTCTATGTCTTGTGTCCTCATAGCTTAGCTCCCACTTATAAGTGATAATATATGGTATTTAATTTCCCATTCACTTCAAATAATGGCCTCCAGCTCCATCCAAGTTGCTGCAAAAGACATTACTTTGTTCCTTTTTATGGCTGAGAGATAGTCCATGGTGTATATATACACCACATTTTCTTTATCCACTTGTTGGTCAATAAGAACATAGGTTGTTTCCATATCTTTGCAGTTGCAAATTTTGCTGCTACAAACATGTGTGCGCATGTGTCTTTTTCATATAATGACTTCTTTTCCTTTGGATGGATACCCAGTAGTGGGATTGCTGGATCAACCCATAGATCTACTTTTGGTTCTTTAAGGAATTTCCATACTGTTTTCCATAGTGGTTGTACTAGTTTACATTCCCACCAGTAGTGTAAAAGTGTTCCCTTTTTACACATCCATGCCAACATCTATTGTTTTTTGACTTTTTAATTATCGCTGTTCTTGCAGGAGTAAGGTATTAACTTGTGGTTTTAATTTGCATTTCCCTGATGATTAGTGATGCTGAGCATTTTTTTTCATATGTTAGCTGGCTCTTTGTATATCTTCTTTTGAGAAATGTCTATTCATGTTCTTTGCTAACTTTTTGATGGGATTATTTTTTTCTTGCTGATTTGAGTTCCTCGTAGATTCTGGATACTAGTCCTTTGTTGGATGCATAGTTTGCACATATTTTCTCCTACTCTGTGGGTTCTCTGTTTACTCTGCTGATTATTTCTTTTGCTGTGCAGAAGCTTTTTAGTTTAATTAGGTCCGATTTATTTACTTTAGTTTTTGTTGCTTTTGCTTTTGGGGTTTTAGTCACGAATTCTTTGCCTAAGCCAATGTCCAAAAGAGTTTTTCCAATGGACCTTCTAGAATTTTTATGGTCTCAAGTCTCATATTTAAGTCCTTGATATGTCTTGAGTTGATTTTTAAGGTGAGAGATAAGGATCCACTTTCATTCTTCTGTATGTGGCTTGTCAGTTTTCCTAGCACCATTTACTGAATAAGGGTATACTTTCTCCAATTTATGTTTTTGTATACTTTATTGAAGAATAGTTGGTTTTAAGTATTTGGCTTTATTTCTTTGTTCTCTATTCTTTTCCATTGGTCTAAATGCCTATTTTTATACCAGTACCATACTGTTTTGGTAACTATAGCCTTATAGTATAATTTGAAGTCCAGTAATGTAATGCCTCCAGATGTATTCTTTTTGCTTAGTATTGCTTTGGCTATGTGAGCTCTTTTTGGTTTTATTTTAGGATTGTTTTTTCTAGTTCTGTAAAAAATGATGTTGATATTTTGATGGGAATTGCATTGAATCTGTAGATTGCTTTGGGCAGTATGATCATTTTCACGATATTCAGTCTTCCAATTCATGAGCATGAAGTGTGTTTCTATTTGTCTGTAGACATAAGTAATTCATCCTTGAGAGTAATATCTTTGTAATGTTATTAAGATTTGTTTAGTAATTATGTCTCCTTGTACTAAATCTAATGCTGAAATATTTAGTTGAAATAGGTGGGTGATAATGTACAGTGAAAAATGAAGAAAGTGTCCAAAAAGAATTATATATGAATATTTAATTTTAGAAGAAATGCTATAAAATTAACCTGTGGCTATAACTTTATTTTTAGGTGCTCCAATATCACCTCAAGGATTACAGCCTGCACAACAGCTACAGTTGTGGAATGAGGTAAGGAACTATCATCACACAAATTTGTAGAAACTTTACCCTTCTTTGAAATTATCATGTTAAAATCTATAATTGAGCTTTGGGAGAACTATGATTTTACCAATAATCTCATAATAAAACCCAGAATTACTATTTTTATTAAATAAAAGAGAAGGAAAGAAGAAAAGAAACAAAAATTTTGTAAATGGTTAAGAGGGCAGAAATAAATGCCAATAACAGGATAAAATAGAATAATACAAGAACAGAGTAGTTACAGTAAATGTGTATGTACTTAAAAGACAGAGGTTCTAAGATTTGATTTTAAAAAATAGATCCAGATATATATTGTCTATCAGTATCACACTTAAAACAGAAAACAAAAAAAGATTAAGTATAAAAGGATGGAAAATGATGTAGCAAGCAAATACAAACTGAAAGAGAATATATCTGATCAAATAGAATTCAAATAAATAAACCATCATAACAGACAAATAAGGATCTTATATGTTAATAAAAGAAAACCAGAACAAGAAAATATAGACATCATTAATATAAACTAATAATGCAACCTTAAAATTTATTTAACAACTGATAGACCTTCAGGAAAAAAATAAAAACATTATAACTCAAAATGTATAAGCTACAGCTAAAACAGTAGCTAGAGAGAAATTTTAGCTTCATATGTGTTTATCAGGAGAGAAGAAAATTTAAAAACATTAATAAGCTAAGCATTCTGCTAAAAATGAGGTGAAAAAGAACAGGGAAAATTAAAAGAAACATGAATGAAGTAAATAATAAAAATAAGCAGGGCGTGCTGGCTCACGCCTGTAATCCCAGCACTTTGGGGGGCCGAGGTGGGTGGATCACGAGATCAGGAGTTCGAGACCAGCCCAGTCAACATAGTAAAACCCCGTCTACTAATAACACAAAAATTACCTGGACATGGTGGCACGTGCCTGTAATCCCAGCTACTCGGAAGGCTGGGAGGTGGAGGTTGCAGTGAGCCGAGATGGCACCACTGCACTCCAGCCTGGGCGGCAGAGTGAGACTCCATCTCAAAAAAGAATAAATAATAATAGTAATAATAATAATGGCAGAAATAAATTTTTAAAAAAGAGTGGAGCAACAGTTTTAACAAAACCATATATTTGTTCTTTCGGTAAGTTAAACGCTGGTGGTACTGATTTCAAAAGGCAGAGGGGAAGGCAAAGAAACAAGATACAGACCAAAAAAGGTAGAACCCAAGAAAAATAGAGATATAAAAAAAGTTTAAAAATAATATTGTGGATAATTGATTGTGTGATGGATGGTTGCACAACTCTGTAAATACACTAAAAACCTTTGAGTTGTGCACTTTAAGTGAGTGAATTGTATGGCTTGTGGATTATATCTCAGTAAAGCTGTTAAAAAGAAAGTATGGACGGCTATCTGGTAATAATTTTGAAATTAGATGAAATGGATAAATTCCTAGATCAATATGCTGTGCCAAAAAAGGTGCAGTGGTAACATGATAAGCACTGAAGGAAGAATTTCTTCTTCCCTTGTATCACTGGCCAAGGCCTGCTTACTATCTTACACAGTAAATGTATCTAAAGCTTCTCCATAAAGTATAAACTTGCTCTAGAAGTTCGATACATAACGTTTACCCAGTTAAGAAAGTTCCCTTATTTTCCTATCTTGCTAAGAGTTTTGTTAATCCTAAATAAAACGTGAACTTAGATACTTTATTTGTGTCACTATTGAGATAAACAATATGCTTTTTCTCTTTTAGTCTATAACTGCAATGAATTGCATTAACAAACTTCTTGCTCTGGAACTATTAGAACTAGTGTGAGAGTTCAGGAGATTTTTGGATATAATGCCAATATACAAGACTCAATAACATTTCTTTTCACCAGGCAAAAGTAACATAAAAGTACAGTTTAAAATACTGTAGTATACACAATAGTGACAAAATCTGTATTTAGGAATTAACCAAAAACACACCCTAAATTTATGCAGTAGAAAATTAGTTTCTAATAAAGAAAATAGATGATGATATAAGTATTTGGAGAGACATTCTCTCTTGGATGAAACAATTAATTTAACATAATAAAAATATCATTTTTCCTTGTTAATTAATATAAATCCCATAAAATCAATGCAATCCCAAACAATTTAATTTACCTTAAAAAAAAAACTTTAAAATTTAACCTAAAATTGATATGGAAAAATACAGGTCTACAAATAGCTGAAGATATTTTAAATATGAAGAACTACTACTGGGAATTGTCTTATTGGATATTGAGACATAGTATAAAAACTGCAGTAATTAAAAAAAAAGGCATGGTAATGGCACAAGAACAGACAGAATGAACCAATGGAACAGAGACTAGAGCTTGGCAAGTACAGCAGTCACCACCAGTACCTGTCATATCCCTTTGGCATTTGCCATCCCAGGGCACTGGAAATTTATAGGTTCTGATTGCAAGCGTCCATGACTTTTCCTGTGCTGCCTGTACTTGGGCCAGCCTGAAGTGCCTGAATATAAATGACCCCACCACTGAGAGCAGCCCCCAATTGGAGACCAAAGGGAGTTGGTAGATAAATACCTTAGCCACCTCACCCTTAAAGAAGGAAATATATTGTAAATTACAGAGTTAGTAGAAAATCTTGTAGGACAATATCTTTGTTAGCTAGGTGCAGGGAAAAAACTTCTTGAATGAAACTTCAAATATAAATCGTAAGAAACTTCAAATATAAATCGTAAGGCCAAAAACATTCATGAATTATATTACATTAAAAGTGAAAATTCTTTCAGCAAAGGACTCCATGGAAAAAAGTAAGAGCCTTTGTTGGTTTTTTGTTTTTGTTTTTGAGACAGGGTCTTGCTCTGTCGCTCAGGCTGGAGTATAGTGGTGTGACCTCTGCTCACTGCAACCTCCACCTCCTTGGGTTCAAGTGATTCTCGTGCCTCAGCCTCCTGAGTAGCTGGGACTACAGGCACATGCCACCATGCCCAGCTAGTTTTTGTATTTTAAGTGGAGACAGGGTCTTGCCATGTTGGCCAGGCCGGTCTCGAACTCCTGACCTCAAGTGATCCACCCACCTCGGCTTCTCAAAGTGCTGGAATTACAGATGTGAGCCACCCTGCCCAACTGGTAAGAGCCTTTCAAAGAAGATATTGACAATGTCTAAAACCGATACGGGGTTGCTTTTCTAGATTATATAAGAAACTACACCAAATCAACTGGATAAAGATAAGACTTCAAAATAAAAATAGTCATAGGATAAGAACAGTTTACAGAAGAGGAAGTTCAAAAGGTTAACAAACATCTAAAACATATAAACATGTTCATTAGTAACAATGAAATGAAAATTGGGACAAGAGCAAAGTGTCACTTTCTACCTATTAGACTAGCAAAACAATTGAAATCTAGTTAATCACAAATGTTAACAAGGATGTGGGGTCTACAAACCCTCATGCATTGCTGGGCAGAGTGCCAACTGGTAGAGCCATCTAGAAAACAACCTAGATATCCCCATGATCCAGCATTCCCTCTCCTGGGTAGATAGGCCAAAGATATTCTCCCACAGATCCATAAGTGGAGGACAGATTCAAGGGGGTTGATTATAGCTTTGCTTATAGTGGGAGGAATTGGAGGGAACCCAGCTGTCTCTCACTGGGGAGTGGTTAGGCAACATGTGGTGGGCACACATTATAGAATATACTACAGCACTTGAAGCAACATGCTAGATACACACCCAGCAACATGGATAGGTCTCAGTGGATAGTGTTAAGTGGAAAAAAAGTAAGAAAATATACATGCACACAAAACAACAATATGGGTTTTACAAAAACGTATACAAATGGAGGATATGCCTAAAATACACTAGAAGAGTTGCCTATAGGAGGGTGGAATGGGGGTAGGAAATGGAAATACAAAAAGAATAAATAAATAAAGCAAGGCTAATGATGATAGTGAGCTATGAACTGAGAAGAGTACCCTTTGTACCTAGGCCACCCCTAACAAAATACATAAGGGAAAAGATAAGATAGATGCCAAGTGCCAAGTACGAAACAGTCTTCAATAGTATAGAAATTCATCAAGTGTGTATTACAAGGGCCTCTGCCTTGGTAGAATATCTAGTTACATGCTGGAAATATAAATAAGATGAAGAGTGACTTAGATAACAGATATTAATGTATAGTACAGACACATTTATTTTAGCTTGAAATATTCTATATTTCCATGGAAAATATTTGGAAAAATACTTTAGATGATAATGCTGGAAAAAACTCAGAGTTGCAAAAGCAGTATACATTCTTTTACAGAAAAAAAGATATTTAAACAAGTTAAGATGCAGCTGGGCACGGTGACTCAGGCCTAATACCAGTTCTTTGACAGGCTGAGGCAGGAGGATCCCTTGAGCTCAGGAGTTCAAGACCAGCCTGGGTAACATAGTAAGACCTCATCTCTATAAATAATAAAAAATATGCCAGGCATGGTGGTGCTTGCCTGTGGTGCCACCTACTCAAGAGGCTGAGGTGGGAGGATCACTTGAGCCCAAGAAGTCAAGGCTGCAGTGAGCTCTCTTTGTACCACTGCACTCCAGTCTGGCAGTCTGGGTGATAGCCAGACCTCATCTCAAAAAAAAAAAAAAAGAAAAGAAAGAAAGAAAAAAAGAAGTTAAGATGCTAGGAATGTATAGTTAATTTTTCTGCTTGAAGATTTAAAAATTACAGAGCTATAGCAAACCAACACAGGAACAGAAAGCCAAACATCACATGTTCTCACTCATAAGTGGGAGTTGAACAATGAGAACAAATGGACACAGGGAGGGGGAACATCACACACCAGAGCCTGTTGGTGGGAGGGGCTTGGGGGGTAAGGGGAGGGAGAGCATTAAGACAAATACCTAATGCATGCAGGGCTTAAAACCCAGATGATGGGTTGATGGGTGCAGCAAACCACCATGGCATGTGTATACCTATGTAACAAACCTGCACGTTCTGCACATGTTTCCTAGAACTTAAAGTAAAATAAAAATAAATAAATAAATAAATACAGAGCTACCCAGACACTAGAAACACATTCTTCCTAACCATATATAGAGACCTAAACATTTTCAATGAGATTTACCAATGGTCTCTACAGGGTTCTCAAAAGCAATCAGTGGCATAAAAAACCATTAGAGCCATATGCTGAGTACAATGAACAAACGCTTACTCAAATGGAAAGTGGGCAAGCAGTGTTCCTGTGTCCTTCAAAGAAATGTGAGAAAAGACTGAAAAACTTTGCAACTATCTCCTAATTTGACCAACGGGGGTTTTTTAAAGTGTCATGTTTTTATTCAAATGGCGTTGATGTCCTGAGATTCAAAGGTTCTCTGTTCTTGAACATGGGCCACCTCACATAGACGGGCAGCCTGGTCTGTGTGTGGACAACGTTCCACTGGAGTGGGTAATGTGTTCAGATACCTGCACACCATAAAAAACTCAGGAGAAACTACTTACTTTTACCCTACTAAACCACAGAAGGTGACATTTGGAGGTGATGTAGTAAGCATTGCTCAAAAGTCAGAGCTTTAAAATGGTTATCTTTTTGACTTTGCCCTCTCAATTCACTTTTTTCCCCCGCAAGTTTAATTCAACTTAATTAAAGGATTTTTGTTAAACACTTATTCTGGGCGATTTAGCAATGACACGGCCCCTACCCAGAGAGAGAGAGAGAGAGTGTGTGTGTGTGTGTGCGCGCGCACGCGACCATGATTTCAGGTTTGTAAGGCATGGAAGAGGGACCAGTTGGGTGGGCGCAAAGGATGAGTGGAACAAACAATTCCCCAAATATTTGGGAAATAAAGGGAAGATGAGAATAAAAGGAGGATAAAAGTTCTGTGAGGATAAAAAGAAAGGAGACATAAGCTTGTGCTTTTCTATATTATCTTATACCTTTGTTATTCTCTAAGTTACGAAATAATATATTTTAGGACATGTTCAACTTAGAAGCAATGAGGAGCTTGAGAATTTATGACAGTGAAGTATAATAATCCACCCCCTGGTACGAGAAGAATTCTGGGACTGAAACGGGCCTCTGAGATGGAATGCCATAAATAGGACTCAACCTCAATCATTCCAGAGAGACAAGAATCAGTACCATTTTTTCCAGTTCCATTTTAAAAGGCCATCAAAGAAATAAATGTCATAAACAATGCCATACATCCAGCTTAGTGCTTAAATTCTCAGCATAGTTTTTATGATTAATATGAATCTCTCATTCTACCATTTAAAGTCTCAAGTTTTCTTTCAAGGATAAGGGCTGAGAATAGTTAGTTGCCAACTGTAGCTCAGTAAACCCTCATTATAAAATAGAACTCTCTTCCAATACTGGTTTCACGGGAGAGATCTAGTGGATTGCCTATGTTGTATGAACAATTTTTCTGGCATGCTGTTTATCATACTGTTATGTTAATTTAGGTGACATTAGGTTCATGTGTCATACAGAACCATATGGTAACCAAAGGTCTGCCTTAATTTTAAGCTCATTCTTTAGTCAGCTCTCACATTTCTCAGACTAAATAATACATGACAGTCTTTTCCTCAATATATTAATGTGAGGCATCTCCATGCCCGAGGATGGTCCCCGTCAGCAGTCACTGGAGACGTATACCCTGTGGTTAGGGTGACATCTTGAAGGAAGTCTCATTTCCAAGACTTTCTGATAAAGTTTTTGAGGCTCCTCTCTTCCAAATCCAGAGTCCTAAACTGTCATGGAACTGTGGTTAATATTCCATAGGTAATGTGACTTTGTAAAATCTACTCTCTGTTATTTTCTGTCCATTCCCAGGATGTAACTGACATTTTTGTTTTCTACAGATAGATGATGCTTGTTCGTCTTTTCTGTCCATTGATTCCCAGCCTCAGGTAATTCCAACTGAAGGTATTTTGTCATCATGTAGGTGTTTGTGTAGTGCTTAAACTCTCCATTGCTGCCTTTGGAACCTTTATGTGCTCACGAAAACATGTCAACATATGAGATATTATTACATTTGCTGCGGATAATAATCAATACTGTGGGCTTGTGTTGTAATGTGCTAGGGCTTTCATCTCTAAATAAAATAGATTTGCAGATAATATACACATATTTTGTAATGTCAAATTAAAATGTTAATTTCAAAATCAAATTATATGTTAAGTTAGAAATACTATAACTGTCAGGGTGCAGTGGCTTATGCCTGTAATCCCAGTGCTTTGAGAGGTCCAGGTGGGAGGATCACTTGAGGCTGGGAGTTCGAGACTAGCCTGGGCAACATAGCAAGACCCTGTCTCTACCAAATCATATTAGTAAAAATTTAAGCAAACTAACACAGGAACAGAAAACCAAATACTGTATGTTCTCACTTACAAGTGGGAGTTAAATGATAAGAACACATGAACACAAAGAGGGGGAAAACAGACACAGGGCCTACTTGAGGGTGGAGGTGGGAAGAGAGAGACGATCAGAAAAAATAACTGTTGGGTACTAGACTTAGTACCTGGGTGACGAAATAATCTGTGTAATAGAACCCTGTGACACAAGTTTACCTATATGACAATCTTGCACATGTACTGCTGAACCTAAAATAAAAGTTTAAATAATTATAAAAATTTAAAATACTGTATCTATTGCTGTATTTGGGGACAAATATCCTATCTCCCAATTGAGTTCGAAACCCATTGAGAGATGAATTTATGAGTCAGACTTTTGGAGGTCAAAATGTCGTCATTATAATGGAAAAGTCCATTTGTGACTGTGGCTTCAGATCTGATATCAAGTGTGTCTGCTATAATTGCCTCCAAAATTAAACTTGCCTGCAAGTCTCAGACAGTGACTCTGAGCTTTCCACCAGTCAGATTCTCAGCCACAGGGCAGAGACCAGGCAAGAACAGCTGACCAGAGTAAGAACACTGACTCCATAGAGGAAGGAGCTGAACTGAACATGCCCAATTCTACCTCTCAGTTCACCTACCAGACAGCTCACTCCTCTTCAATAGAAAAGAATTAAGAGAAGGTTTTGGAAAGAGGCCAGGAGTGCTAATCTAGCCCCTCCACATGGACACTTAAGGAGTGGGGAATAAGTGTGTTCTTACATTGTCTTTACTGGATGCTGCTGCTTTCAGAGTCATCAACTATGCGCCTGGGGCATAATCCCTACACAGTCTGGCCGAGGTGTCCAGGCTGTTGGTCACATAGTCTCCATTTGTGTTTTCCTGGCCGGTGTGAAGAAGCAGCCTTGTATAGTGTTGTATTTCTCCTGCCTCAATCTATACCCTAGGTACCTGCTGGAAATTTGAGGTATTAGGTAGTAAAGCAAGAACAAGATCACCATAGATGACGTTTTTAAACAATATTTCAAATTAATCCAGGAGCATTGGCAGATATATATTAATAACATGAGATAGATATTAACCAGTATATATGCATTTGTGTTGTATTTAAAATTCAGGAACATCCTCAAAATCACTTTTAGGTCTTCAGTACTAAGAGGATGAATTTTAAAGCGCTCGTTTAAACTTCATCAAGATAAACTAATGTTTGACTGGATTTCAGTACTGTGCCTCTTTCAAGAGGAGCTTAGTAAATTTACTATTTGTAACTTTTACATTTATAATGTAAATAGTAATAAATTTAATACTTTAAAAAATATTGTTTTATTACATGTGAAATTAAAGCTATGCATTAAAACCTAATTTTGGTTTCACCATAGTATATTGGTGATGTTCTTATATGGGATACATTTATAGCCAGCACCTAGAATCATGCTTGAGAAGAGACTCACTAAAAATCTCTTTAAATACTTTGTTAATAAAACCCAGCAGCAAGCATGCTATGCAGAAATTGTTCTCTTGTAACAAATATCATTATATCATCCCTTTTTATGGCCCATTCACTAGTTTAAAAACCATATAAATATGGTTTTACTGATTTAGCTCTCAAGTAAAAAATATAAATTCTGGAAGAATACATACAAAATAAATGATAATGGTTATGTGGAAGGGGAGTTCTAGGTGGATAGAACAGAAAAAGGAGGACTTTTTAACTGGATATCATCTTATAATTTTTTTGCTTTGAAATGTGTGAAATTATGAATTATTCAAAATTCAAAGGAAATAAATGAAATAAATTGTATAAAAGAGATAGATTTACAAGTCCCTTCCCTAGAAATAGCTGCTAAATGAATACAGATGCATCTCTTTGGAATGGTGTTTATGTGTAGTAACTGTATTTGGGTACCTTCACAGGAATAAGTAATATTAATAAATTAGGAATTGTTTTTAAAAATTGTATTCCTGATGTTTTGGGAATATATCATTTTATGGGCTTACTTCTGTGGCTGGGTTTCTTCATATGGTTGGTGATCGTTGGCTGGCTATTAGCAGGGGTGGTGGAGGCAGCTGGGCGAAGTGTTACTTACAGTCCAGCAGGCTAGTCTGAACTTTTTCACATGGTTGCTGGGTTCCACCAGCAGTGGGGAGAGCAAGCTCATTACCTAAGTGGGTTTCAAACTTCTGCTTGTAACATGTTTACTCATACCCCACTGGCCAAAGCAAGACACAGAGTCAATGTGGGGGGCCACACTCACTGTCTGCGTTAGGGGACTGACTACATAAAGGCAATGGATACAGGGAGGTGTGATTCAATGGGGATATTATCATAACAGTAATTACTATAATTTCTAAAAATTGTCATTATTTTCTCAAAACATTGATAATAAACTCAATTCATGAGTGGGCAATTCAGTACACAACTGAAAACTAGTTGTAAGTATAGCTATTGTACTCAGATTTAAGGTTTTAGAATCACTTAGTCATTTAAAATACTAAGCCATCATATCACTGCTTTGTTCCAAATCTTCTTACGGTTTCTTATTGCAATTAGAATAATATCAAAATCCCTTGATACAGCCCACAGACCCTAAATAGTTTCTTTTTAATTTTAGGTTCGGGGTAAATGTGCTGTTTTGTTATGTAGGTAAAGTGTGTTGTGGAGGTTTGGTGTACAGATTATTTCATCACCCAAGTAATAAGCATATTACTAGATAGGTAATTTTTTGATCCTAACCCTCTTCCCACCCTCCACCCTCAAGTAGGCCCTGGTATCTATTGTTCCCTTCTTTTTGGCCATGTGCATCCGTGTTTAGCTCCTACTTACAAGTGAGAACATGTGGTATTTGGTTTTCTGTTCCTGTGTTATTTAGCTTAGGGTAATACCCTCCAGCTCCATCCATGTTGCTGCAGAGGACATGATCTCATTCTTTTTTATGGCTGCATAGTATTCAGTGGTGTATATGTACCACCAAATTTGATAAAATTTTAAAACATTGTTAATTTTCACATACACTATTATCTTATTATTTATGTGATTATGTGACCATTGCTTTGAAACACTTTTACCAAGTAGAAAATGTTATCTTTAAGGTCTATAAATTTAAAAATAAGATATTAAAACTTTCTTGTATTTCAATCCTTGAAGAATAGTTGAGAATTGACTTCTTGTAAAGGGGAGTTGGGGAAATGCATTTGCTTTGAAACTTTTTCAAAGTACAATCTTACTGAACCTCATCCAGCTTAGAAACTGTTTCCTAAGGAGAAACAGCTCACATGTGTGAATTTATTCTTCTTTGAGTTGAAATACATTTTTGAAACATGACATTGTAGACATTTTCTTCTTATTGTTTTGTATTTTCTATTTTGAAATCAGCTATAAGTGTTTGTTCTTCTTTGAGGTGAAATATATTTTTGACACATGATATCACTGCGTATTTTTTTCTTATTGTTTTGTATTTTCTATTTTGAAATGATCGTTAAGTGGAGCATTTTGTTTTTGTTTTTAGAGATAGGGTCTCACCCATCCCAGGCTGGAATGCAGTGGTACAAGTATATATAGCTCACCACAGCTACGAACTCCTTGGCTCAAGCAATCCTTCCAGCTCAGCCTCCTGAATAGCTGGGACTACAGGCGCATGCCACCATGCCTAGCTAATTAAAAGAAAAAAAATTTGTGTACAGATGGAGGTCTCACCATCTTGCCTAGGCTGGTAAGAGAAGTTTTAGGGATTTTATTTCAGATTTTTGTGGGGTGACCTGTGTATTCAGCCCTTAAGTATAACCAGTGAGAAAGGATGTATCAGTGTTCACGCTCTAGTTTTTCTCGCTGCCAACTCCCAACTCTAGGCTTAGCAGGCAATACCAATGCAACACAAGAATATCTACAAATCAGAAGGCCAAGGTCCCAGGCCATGCTCCTCCAACTCCTAGCCATGTGTGGTATTGGGCAAGTGACAGTCTCTTAGAACCTCACTTCCTCTGTATGTGAGAATCACAATTCATGTCCTGTGTAGGACAGAATACAAATTATGTATACTCATGCATCACTTAACAATGGGGATATACATTCTGAGAAACGTGTCCTTAGATGAACTGTCATTGTGTAAAGATCATAGAGTGTACTTACACAAATCTAGATGTACAGCCTACTACACACCTAGGCTATATGACTACAAACCTGTACAGCACATTCCTGTAATGAATACTGGGGGCAGTTGTAACACAGTATGTATCTAAACATATCTAAATGTAGAAAAAGTACAGTAAATACATAATATAAAAGATAAAAAATGATACACTTGTATAGGGCACTCACCATGAATGGAGCTTGAAAGACTGGAAGTTGCTTTGAGTGAGTCAATGAGTCAGTAATGAGTGAATGTGAAGGCCTAGGACATTACTATACACTACTGCAGGTTTCATAAACACTGTAAACTTAGGCTGCTTTAAATTTATTTAAAAATTTTTCTCTCTTCAATAATAAATTAACCTTAGCTTACTGTAACTTTTATACTTTATCAACTTTTTAATTTTTTTTTTTTTTCAAGACAGGATCTCACTCTGTCATTCAGGCTGGAGTGCAGTGGCATAATCACGGCTCACTGTAGACTCGAACTCCTGGGCTCAGATGATCCTCCCATTTCAGCCTCCTAAGTAGCTGGGACTACAGGCATGCACCACCACACCTGGCTAATTTTTTGTATTTTTTGTAAAGACAGGATCTTGCTATGTTGTCCAGGCGGGTCTCAAACTCCTGGGCTCAAGCAATTCTTCCACCTCGGCCTCTCAAAGTGCTGGGATTACAGGCATGAGCCACCATTCCTGGCCAACTTTTTAATATTTTAGAACTTTTTTCTCTTTTGTAATGACACTTGGCTTACAACACAAATTCATTGAACAGGTGTATGTAAATATTTTCTTTCTTTATATCCTCATTCTATAAGCTTTTGAAATTAAAAATAATTTTTTTTGACTTTTTAAACTTTGTTGTTAAAAATGAAGACACAAGCATTCATATTAGTCTAGGCCTACACAGGTCAGGATCATCAAGCTGTGACTAGATGATAGGAATTTTTCAGCTTCATAATAATCTTATGTGACCACCATTGTATATGCACTCTATCATTGACTGATTGACTGAAATGCCATTATGTGGTGCATGGCTGTATATGAAAGTGTTTTATAATTTATTGAAACACTATATGCATGTGAGGCATTATTAATAAATATCCCAAGAATTTGCATGACAAGCAAACAAATGGAATGAAGAGAACAAAGCAGACCTCTGATGCTAGGAAGGGTGCACAGGAAAACTGTCGACTCCACCTGCATCTCGTACCACAACCAACCATGTCAAGCATGTACTGTTGTTCAAAGGGAGAGAAGGTGAGACTACTGGAGGCCCTGAACAATTCTTTTCATATGTCTTCTTTTTTTTTTTTGAGACAGAGTCTCACTCCGTCATCCAGGCTGGAGTGCAGTGGCACCACCTCAGCTCACTGCAACCTCTGCCTCCCAGGTTCAAGTGATTCTCCTGCCTCAGCCTCCCTAGTAGCTGGAATTACAGGCGCGTGCTACCATGCCTGGCTAATTTTTTGTATTTTAGTAGAGACTAGGTTTCACCATGTTGGCCAGGCTGATCTCGAATTCCTGACCTCAGGTGATCCGCCTGCCTCAGCATCCCAAAGTGCTGGGATTACAGGCGAGAGCCCCTGCACCTGACCTCTTTTTCATATAACTTCTAAATTAAGAATCACTTCAGCTGTAAATCAACCTGAGAACTTTACCTACATTTAATTCTTCTAAGAACTCTCTGCAGTGATGTCATCCCCAGCTTAGAGCTGAATAAACAGAAATTTAGAGAGGTTAGGTAACCAGTCCAAGGTTACACAGCTAATAAAGAGCAGAAATGGAATTTGCACTGTGTAGAGTTACAGCCTTCCCAACTCCGTAGTTCATGCTTTTAACCACTAATTATATTGCCCTCCCCACTGTTCTAGTTCTTCATTACTTCCAAAATGCATATATTAAGTAATCAATTGTTTATGGTGCTACTGTGCTAAACTCTGCGCAAAGCAGGTTTCGCCCCTGCTTGTCCATTTCTTCTACTCCTTACCACACCCAGCTGGCTGCTAACCACAGAGCCCTGCCCTACTTCTGTGCTTGAATGCTTTGAAAAACCTGATCCTGGGGTGTGCAGTCAGCAACCTGGAAGGGTGGTACGCAGATTAGGTGCACCACACATGGCTTCTTCTCCTCCACTTCCCATTGTTTTCGAGCAATTGCAGGATTTTCAGATTAGCCAATAATGAGTAATATTCAGTAAGGCTCACAGCTTTGGCATGTAGATGCAGATTTTGCTACAAGCTGGGAAGAATAATTCCTCTTCTGGCACTGTCCCTTGTTACCCTCAGTCATAGAATTTCATAATATTTTAGCAAGTGCTGAGAACTATGTATCTAGATCACAGCGGAAGCCTTCATGAGTGCGTATGTACAGTACTTAACCTTTTTTTGTTGTTTCTGGTGAGAAGGAAGGCTTTACTTTTACAGCCAAGTTTTTGTTGTGAGAGAAATCAAAGGATTCCAGCAGTTTTAATAATCTACGGAAGGATTCTTTTCTAGGTAGTTAGCGTTTCCTCATGCCCCTAACATTTTATAGTTATCTCTTCTATGTAAACGTCGTTAAAGCAGAAGCATAACTTACATATCTTCTCATTTCTGTCAGGCATCCAATGCACTGGAGGAGCTTTGCTTTGTGATTATGGGAATGCTACCAAAGCCTCAGGTAAGGTTGAAATAGTGTTTTGTTTGTAGACAAAAATTATCCAAAAATTTCTTGGAATTTCTCCTGGAAGAAAATATACTCAATTTAGGAAGCATGCCAAGACAAGTTAGAAGAGGAAAAATTGTTTTTGGATAAGAAATAATTCAGTTTCTCTGATGTCTGAGAATTGAGCATCATATTAATGGAGCTTACAGTAATCTAATTGGGAAATCATATGTCCCTATCAAATATAAAATGAGTTCCAGTCCGGAGGAATAAATATGGGGTCATGTTGGCTCTGTTTTTTTGCCCTGACTCATGCTACTTTGGAGAACAGATGCATCTTTCTAAGCTGCTAAGCACATCTAATGGTTCAAAGGTTAGGACATTGTACTTTGTGGGAGAGTAGGATATTAAGAATGCAAAACAAAAGCAAACTGTATTGTCATTGTCTTGGTTTCTTATTAAAATTACTTGATTCTTCTGGGAGAACTTTCTGTCCTAGAGTGAGGGTAGATGGGAACTTGAAAAGTAGCATAAGCACTATACCTAATTTTATAATCTCTGTCTTATGGATGAACTTATTTTTAAGCTACTTTATTAAAAATGAGAGCGTCAGGTTTGGAATTATACTTTTCATTTGCAATTCTAACTTAATCTGTGGTCATTGGTACACTCTGACTTTCATACCTTTTATATATAATAATTCAAAGAAAAAATTGATAATTTGAAAGCATAAATGTTTTATGAAACTAAATAATCTCTGCCTACAATTGTATATTTATCCATTGTTTCTAACGGTGACATTGTCCCAAAAAGCATAATTGATTTTTTTCCTAATTAAGATAAAATAAATGACAATGGTGTTTATTCATGACCTTCCATTTGTATTAAAAACAAGTGAGAAAGAACAACAACAAAAAAGGAATTATACGATTTAAAATTTTTTTTTTTTTTTTTTTTTTGAGACGGAGTCTCGCTCTGTTACCCAGGCTGGAGTACAGTGGCATCATCTCAGCTCACTGCAAGCTCTGCCTCCCGGATTCAAACCATTCTTCTGCCTCAGCCTCCCAAGTAGCTGGGACTACAGGCACATGCCACCACACTCAGTTAATTTTTTGTCTTTTTTTAGTAGAGACGGGGTTTCACCGTGTTAGCCAGGGTGGTCTCGATCTCCTGACCTCATGATCTGCCCACCTCGGCCTCCCAAAGTGCTGGGATTACAGGTGTGAGCCACTGCACCCGGCTAAAAATTGTTTTATGAAAGACATCAAAAACAACTCATAACCTTCTTATTTAGTGATAAACAGTAAAAATACTTTCATGTGATTCTTTCAGTCTTCTCCTCTGAATATTCCATCATGTCATGATATAATAATTTCTCATTCTACCACTGTTGAATATTTAGGATGTTTCCAATTTTTCACTCTTATGAATAAAGTTGCAGTAAAGAGATCTTTATGTACATCGTATTTGTAAACAATATTCAATTAATTTCCCATTTATTTTTAGAGCAACGGATGCTTAACTAATTTCAGTCTTATATTTTATATGTAACATGAGTCATGTGTTTTAAACAATTATGTGCTATAACATTATAAAATTATTGTATATAAGATAGTAAAATTTTACAATATATAATGATATAATATCTCTTTTCAATAGGAACAAGATGAAAAAGATAATACTAAAAGGGTAAGATGATTTTCATAAATCTATACCTTATAAAATAATAAGGAAACCATTAATTCTTATAGTAAAACTTACTGCTTTTTTAAAACAGTTCTTATTTCATTATTCGAAGACACAGAAGTTGGGCAATTCAAATGTTGTGGTAAGTTGTAGAACTACTTCTTAGTAATCACTAATATTTGTTTAAAAGAATGAACCTGTTTTTGCAGCATAACAGAGCTACATCAGAATTCAAATTTTTTACTTTAAAAGTTTATATGTGAGTAAAAGAATGAAATTCAATATTTATTATCCCTTTGATTTATTTTATATGTCAATTACTACCTGTACATTAAATTCATTCTTTAATTCATTCATTCTTTAACAGTTATTTACAAAGTATTAGCTATATGCTATGTGCCAGGCACAATTCTAGGTACTAGAAATATAGCAATAAATAAAACAAAATTTAAAAAAGAAATCCCTGGCCAGGCATGGTGGCTCATGCCTGTAATCCCAGCAGTTTGGGAGGCCGAGGCAGGCAGATCACTTGAGGTCTGGAGTTCAAGACCAGCCTTGCCAACATGGTGAAACCCTGTCTCTAATAAAAATACAAAAATTAGCCAGGTGTGGTGGTGCACGCCTGTGGTCCCAGCTACTCAGGAGGTTAAGGCAAGAGAATTGCTTGTACCCAGGAGGTGGAGGTTGCAGTGAGCTGAGATCATGCCACTGCACTCTAGCATGGGCGACAGAGTAATACTCTGTCTCAAAAAAAAAAGAAAAGAAAAGAAAAGAAAAGTCCCTGCTTTTGTGAAACACATTCTAAAGACCAAGAAAATAAAAAAGCAAATAAATAAGTAAAACGTATTGTTTCAGATGGCAATTGTTGCAAATTAAAAAATCATTTGATCCAAGGGCATTTTTTATTTTAAAGGATGATTGTCGAAAATGTAATTAAATATAATTAGAAATATCCTCTTTTATTCCTAAGATGTTCTTATTAGTAATTAAGCATTTAATGTGCGAATGTATTCTCTAAGGTTAGCCAAAAACCAGTAACTTGAATTCAGTTCACTTTAAAATCATGTAGTATTAGCAGTAGTTTTTCTTTTTGTAGGCATGGATTTTAAAAATGCTAACCAGCCTACTTGGTGTTTCAATCTAGAATACTTAGAAATTATTTGACTATAATATTATTTTCACACTTGTGATTCACTTCCGTGAACCAATTTAGGGAATGAGGAGCATAGTGTATTTTAAGCAGATACATACCTATGGAAAGGTAACTGTAATCTTAAACTCAGTTTGAAATATTTATCACATGGAATATTCTTAACATAGGAGGAGGCGAAAGATTATACTGGCTTTACACCAAGTACAAGTTGAATTAGTTAACAGATAACTGTTATATAGGGCTTAACATAATCCATGTCATAAATGAATTTAACATTAATGAGAAGTCTCAGTGTGACCCATACCTTTTTTAAAAATGCAGCCATATCAGGCAGGTAGCTATATATCTCAAGTGTGCTTTCATTTTCTTTGGCTTGGCACCTTTACATTTTGGGAAAATGTATCTTAGTCACAGTTTTCACTATCGAGAACACATTGTCATTTTCACACATTGTTGTGTTGCTCCCAACGTTTCTATTTTAAGTATATAATTTATAAAGGAGGTTATTAGATGTGTGTATAGTATAATCTTCCAGATAAACATGTTTATAGTGGAAAATTGCTACTGGCAGTGTGGGTTTTGCCTGGCCTGAATTATTCTGAGTAAGTCTAGTAACAGACAGACTGCCTTTTGCCTCTCAAAGAGGCAATGAGGGGTTTTACTTGCTGACAGTTCACAAGAGAGCTGCAGCTGTTGGGAAAGTGCTTCTTCTCAATATGAGGACAAAAATCCCAGTGTAGAGCTACCAAATTTTATCCCATCTCTTGGTTCATTCTCCACAGTTCTTTGAATTGCTCCCAAAGAGCTGTTTTAGGTGACATCTTTAATTTTCTGTTTTGTCTGGGACAAGTTTAGTGGGTAAAAACAAAAACAAATAGGAAGCGTCTTGATGGCCAGTGCTGAAAAGCCGTGTGCTCATTGCGTGTGTGTTCATGTCCTCTCAGTCATCTGTTGTGCATCCGTTGCTGCAGCTCGTTCCTCACCTGCATGAGAGAAGAATGAAGAGATTCAGAGTGGACGTATGTAATACAAACTGCATGCTGGCTTTGCCATTCTGCGTGGGGCAGCCCTTTCTGTTAATTCCCAGCTGTGGTAGTTCATCAAATGCTGCTCTTCAGGATAAGCCCACACTAATACCGAGTTAGCCAACGTAAGAGCATCTGTTTGCAGAGTAGAAGAGAATTGTTCAAGCCGCCCTTCCATGGGCCCCTGCAATATTGTGTCCCTTCTAGCTGAAGCTGTGGACATTGAGGAAAGTTGGAACTACACTGTTTTCCAAAAGCCATGACTCTCTTGGTGAGAAAATCTATTCTTGGTTTAAGAAAGCTTGTATCCAGTCCTTAGGTAGGAATAAGAGAACAAATAAAGGACAATGTACTGCCCCTCTGTATCCAGCTTGGCAAATAGCTAGGATGGCAAGCTTTCTGCAAGTATTTAAATGTTCTTAAGAGTAGGCCAGGCCTGGTGGCTCACACCTGTAATCCCTTCAACTTTGAAGGTCCAGGTGGGTGGATCCCTTGAGGTCAGGAGTTCGAGACCAGCCTTGGCAACATGGCGAAACCCCGTCTCTACTAAAAATACAAAAAAAAAAAAAAAAAAGAAGAAAAGTTAGCCAGGCATATTGGTGCATGCCTGTAATCCCAGTTACTCGGAGGCTGAGGCATAAGAATCGCTTGAACCCAGGAGGCAGAGGTTGCACTGCACTCCAGTTTGGGTGACAGAGCAAGACTCCGTCTCAAAAAAAAAAAAAAAAAAAAAGTCGGTAAGACTATGGTTCGTGAAGTAAACATCAGAAACTAAATATATATACTTTGGTTTTTTCAACAAAAAAATGTGACCTAAGTCCAGGGATCCACCCACCTGGACCTTCCAAAGTTGAAGGGATTACAGGTGTGAGCCACCAGGCCTGGCCTACTCTTAACAACATTTAAATACTTGAGCAGAAAGCTTGCCATCCTAGCTATTTGCCAATATGTGTAAGATGAATGTAACCACTTTAATACAGTCTAACTGTGTTACACTGTGGAGTTTTCACAGTCATTTAAAAAGAATCCTAACTCTTGTGACTCACGCCTGTAATCCCAGCACTTTGGGAGGCTAGGTGGGTGGATCATTTGAGGTCAGGAGTTTGAGACCACCCTGGCCAACATGGTGAAACCCCGTCTTTACTAAAAATACAAAAATTAGCCGGGTGTGGCGGTGGGCGCCTGTGATCCCAGCTACTCGGGAGGCTGAGGAGAATCACTTGAACGGGGGAGGCGGAGGTTGCAGTGAGCCGAAATCTTGCCACTGCCCTTGCAGCCTGAGTGACAGCGCGAGACTCCATCTCAAAAAAAAAAAGAAAAGAAAAGAAAAAAAAAGAATCCTAACCCTTGTAACACTGATAATTTCTGCAATTATTTTGTATACATATATATTATATACTTTTTTGTTTTTGTTTTTTGAGACGGAGTCTCGCTCTGTCACCCAGGCTGGAGTACAGTGGTGTGATCTTGGCTCACTGCAAGCTCCGCCCCCCGTATTCACGCCATTCTCCTGCCTCAGCCTCCCGAGGAGCTGGGATTACAGGCGCCCGCCACCACGCCCGGCTAATTTTTTGCATTTTTAGTAGAGACGGGGTTTCACCGTGTTAGCCAGGATGGTCTCGATCTCCTGACCTCGTGATCCACCCACCTCGGCCTCCCAAAGTGCTGGGATTACGGGCGTGAGCCACCGCCCCCCGCCTCTAGGATTATTTTTAAGTAATGCCTTCCCTTGCTGTAATACATTATAATTTTCAGTCTTATTTTATTCTTTGAGGAACTCTGTTAGTACTTTACAAGTATTATTTCCCATTTACAAAAGGGAAAGCAAGTCAGAATAGTTGAAGGAGTTTCCCAAGATCGTAATAGTAAGATAAAGTGCAAAATAGTCTTCTGGCTTCTGATCTAGGCAAACTTTTTTTCACTATGCTGTATCCTTTATAGTTTAATCTTGGGTACTTTTATTATGTTATTTTTAAATTATGTATTTTTTTATTAAAAGTTGAATTCAGGCTGGGCACGGTGGCTCACGCTTGTAATCCCAGCACTTTGGGAGGCCCAGGTGGGTGGATCACCTGTTAGGAGTTTGAGACCAGCCTGTCCATCATGATGAAATCTCGTCTCTACTAAAAATACAAAAAAAAAAAAAAAAAAAATTAGCTGGGCCTGGTGGCGGCACCTGTAATCCCGGCTACTTGGGAGGCTGAGGCAGGAGAATAGTTTGAATCAGGGAGGCAGAGGTTGTAGTAAGCCGAGATCGTGCCACTGCACTCCAGCCTGGGTGACAGAGCAAGACTACGTCTCAAAACAAACAAAAAAAATTTGAGTTCAGATCACAGTTTTCTTTAATTTCAATACCATATTTAATTTATTCTTCTTAAAATGCTACCCAAAGTTTTCAGACACTTTTAAAAATGCATAGAGTTTAGGTGAATATATTCCTCAAAATTTATTTTTATGGCCAGTATTTTTTCCCTAGAATCTTCACATTCTTTTTTTTTTTTTTTTTTTTTGAGACAGAATCTTGCTCTGTAGCCCAGGCTGGAGTACAGTGGCACGATCTTGGCTCACTGCAAGCTCCACCTCCCAGGTTCATGACATTCTCCTGCCTCAGCCTCCCGAGTAGCTGGGACTACAGGCGCCTGCCACCAAGCCCGGCTAATTTTTTTGTATTTTTAATAGAGATGGGGTTTCACCGTGTTAGCCAGGATGGTCTCGACCTCCTGACCTCGTGATCCACCCACCTCGGCTTCCCAAAGTGCTGGGATTACAGGCTTGAGCCACCGCGCCCGGCCAGAATCTTCACATTCTTAAATGAAGCTTCCATCAAAGAAGACAATATCTGATGCCAACTGTAAAGAGAAATGTAAGATCTTAGGCAGTAGCCCCTTAAAATATTAGAATTTGCAGAATGAAGAAAAAAGTAGTTGTCATCAAACTCTAGAAGTAATACATGCTTTTTTGATTTAACTTTTACTTCTTAAAGTATTTGCTTGAGTTATGAATTAGTAAACAATTTCAACTTAAAGATTCAGTTTCTTTTTTTTTTTTTTTTTTTTTTTTTTTTTTTTGAGACGGAGTCTTGCTCTGTTGCCCAGGCTGGAGTGCAGTGGCCAGATCTCGGCTCACTGCAAGCTCCGCCTCCCGGGTTCACGCCATTCTCCTGCCTCAGCCTCCCGAGTAGCTGGGACTACAGGCACCCGCCACCTCGCCCGGCTAGTTTTTTGTAATATTTAGTAGAGACGGGGTTTCACCGTGTTAGCCAGGATGGTCTCGATCTCCTGACCTCGTGATCCACCCGTCTCCGCCTCCCAAAGTGCTGGGATTACAGGCTTGAGCCACCGCGCCCGGCCAAGATTCAGTTTCTTAAAAGACACCAACAATCATTAGTATGACTACATTATTTCAGTGCCGTGATTTACAAAACCAAAGCTAATCACTCAGTATTGTGGCCAGTTTAGTACATTGACTGAATTTTCCACCTTCAGTGATATCATCTATATTTTCAGACAAATGATAAATCTTAAGGGTATTTTGCAGCCAGTCAAGTTTCCTAGAAACCTACGAAAGAAAATAATTTAAAAGATGAATAGAAATGCAATTGCAGGAGAGTGTTCGCTTTGCTGGGCCTAAGTCGTCTAATTTTAAAATGTATCTTTGATAGTGAAATATTTTGGATTCTTGAAGAAATGAGGTTTTTAGATCTTAAAACACTTTTCTTAAATTTTGATTGCTAGACATCTTCCAATTTCATTCCCACATCTTTTTTTTATCTCTACCTCCCAAATTATTTTATATACTACTCTATGCTTAATGATAAGACTCTAAAAAGATCTGTATGTTTGGGTTTTGCATTTGGAAGTTTTAAATATTTGGCACATTTAAATTTACATTTACATTTTGTCCTGCCTTTTAGTATTTTCTCTTTAATATGATATGCATTTGAATTTTTTTTTTTTTTTTTTTTTTTTTGAGACAGCGTTTTTCTCTGTCACCTAGGCTGAAGTGCAGTAACGTTTTCATGGCTTACTGCAGCCTTGACCTCCTGGGCTCAGGCAATCCTCCCACCTCAGCCTCCTGAGGAGCCTGAGGAATTGGGTCCACAGGTGTATGCCATCACACCTGGCTAAATTTTTTTATTATTTTTAGAGACTAGGTCTCTCTATGTTGCCCAGGCTGGTCTCAAACTCCTGGGCTCAAGTGATCCTCCCACATCAGTCTCCCAAAGTGCTCAGATCACAAGCATTAACCACTGTACCCAGCTGAGAACATTGCTTACATAGGTATGTAAACATATGGTTTATATGTGTACACTGTTTTTAATTTTGAAAACTTAAAAAAACTTTATTTTTTATTTTTCATTGGTATATTATAGTTATACATATTTTGGGGGTACATGTGATATTTTGATACATGTATACAGTATGTACATTTTTAAATACAGATTTTTTCAATATTAAGTAATTTGGGGAGTTATAGTAAAGATGAAAATTAAATACTATATTGAGAATTTAAGATACATTTTTTGCAAACTAAGTATTTCAGAATTTAAACATATATCAGAGCCATTTCTTAGAATTTAATATGATAGTATTCATATTATAAAATAGTTGAAAAAGGTCTTGGCTGACAGATTTCATGGTGATAGCCATGCTGATAATGCTTTTATGATATAGATAATTGTTAGTGAAAATAGGAAGCTATAAGCCAATTTTATGGAAACCATAAAATGTTAATGTATTTTTTTCACAAAGTTTAAAATGAAATGTTTAAGAAAAAGATATACTTATTATGAATAATTGGGTCGTTCCTATTAATATTTGGAAATTTAAAAATTAGCATTCTGCATATATAATTATATTAGGAACATCTGTCCTAAAGCTTCATCGAATAAACATAATTTACCAAATTTGTCCCTTAATTTCAAAATACATTTCTGTAGAAATATTGTATAATATTTTTTAGCTTTGACACAATTCTGTTTTGTATTTTCCCCTGTTCATGTGTTAACACATGCAATATGTATTTTAAATAAATTATTTAATTCTAACAAAATGCTGAAAGGAGAATTTAAATATAGTCAATTATGAAGTGTCTGTCATTTCTCTTTCTACTTATTGATGAATTCACCTACAACTGACAAAATTCCTGAAAGGCAAATTGGTCACACTGATAAGGAAATTATTTCTAAATATAAGATTCTGATGATACTACTAGTTGTTGAAAATTTTCAGGTATAATACAAAAATTCTCTATTCAAGTCCCTGATTCCCTCTATGTTTAGTTATGATAGTTGAAAGTAATTCTGACCCTCAATGTACTTTCAAGGAGAATTTGCACTTATTTTTAGTGTTATTTGATTTGTAATGCCCTCATTTTCTCTTCTAGGAAGAATTCCAAAGTCCCTTTGCAAGTCAAAGTCGAGGATATTTTTTATTCAGGGTAGGTACATACTGTATTTTTTTAAAAAAATCAATCTACATCAAAATTTAAAAACATGTTCACTGTGTATTTAATTAACTTTTACATTTCAATTAAGTTTTAAAGTTTATAGATGTTTGGCATCAGGTGTTACAGTCTGACATTCACTTCTGTCACCACTTTATTGCTTCAATACCATAGTATCTCTGATCTCATCTTTGATCTATTGCTCATGTTTAAACACCTCCAGTAACAGTCACCTATTTGACACTTTAATTCTATGACATTTTGTATGTAGAAAATAGGTGTCTTAAAAATACACTATTCCTTATTTCTATGGAATTATTTACAAAATTTTTAACTCAGTAGATTGGAAGATAATTCACAAATTCTTAAAATTAAAAGAACCAATCATAATAAAAGGTATAAGTAGACAGAATTTCGGGATTACATTTGATTTTGTTTGTCCACATTGTCTATAAAATGTGTTTTTATTCTAGGCAGCTACACTTTGCAAAATATTTGCATCCTTAATACATTACCAGACAGTTTTAATTAATTAGTTCAACAAGTATTTATTGAACTTCTACTGGGTGCTGAGCAATGTACCAAGGGCTCGGACTATAAAGACAGATAGGATTCCATTCCTGTGCTCTAGGAGTTTAGATAGGCTCTAAGAGAAAGCAGATAAGTAAACAAATATAAAGTACTGTGTGAAATGCACTTGTAATCCAAGGGCTGTGGTCTCCAAAAGAAAAGCATTTAACTCCAGCTGGGGAATGGAAGAGGTACAGGGAAGCTTCATGAGCTGAATCCTGAAGAATCAATGGGAAGTGGTTGATGAAATATTTAGCTAAGAAATTTCAGCTTTACACTAAAGGCTAAGGAGGGGGCAAATGTAAGATTTGCCTTTTGGAAAATAATTCTAATAGCAAATTAGAGAATGGATTGAATGAAGGAATTGGACTGGTAGCAGGAAGGAGTAAGCAGCTAAACAGCCCTGACTTCAGTAAGTTCATTTTGGTTCATATCAAATTAAAATTGAGAACATTTGTTTTAAAATGTTGGTACCATCAAGGAAATAATTAAAGTCAAATAGCATCTAGTTCATGGTGGTCTTTGCAGCATTAGCATCACCTCAGAACTTGTTAGAAATACAAATTTCTCAGGATTCTCAGACTTACTAAATCAGAAATTCTGGCTAAGGAGTCCAGCAGTCTATGTTGTAAAAAGCCCTCTAGATGATTGTGATGCACATTAAACACTCCTCTAAGTCATCAATCTGTTCCTATGACTATTAGCTTCCATCTTTAGTTACACTGATTTATTTCTAATCTGTTATTTTTCAGCCACGCAATGGAAGAAGGTCAGCAGGGTTCATTTAAAATGGTATGTGAGAAATAAATAAATAAAATGGTATACATTTCACAGTTCAACACAGTTTGACATTTTCTGTTGTTTTCAAACAGTCACAAATTAAATTATGCTAAATATATTTCTATTATTTGATTGCATATGTACATGAATGTCCCACATAAATACTACAATGATAGCAGCTATAAGGGCTTTATTGTAATGAGAAAATACCAGTATTTTAGGGCCTCATTTGCTTTGCCCATGTCATTTATTCCTCAGACTATGTCACAGTAATAATTATCATAAGTGATTTTGTAGACATTGATCTTATCATCATTTATTGTGCAAGTAGGATATGTCAAGGAATGAATTCTTATTGCAGTAATCAGTGTCTACCATAATGGGCCAAGATTTACAGACTGAAAGTACTTCTGTCATCTAAATAACCAATACTCAAAGATTCTTTGTAAAAGCTGGTGATTTACTGGTTTCTAGAGAATTTTTTAAAATGTGGAAAGACATGAGAGAATGACTTCTTCTTTTGTGCTGCCAGAATTTCTACCTCAGTGCTAGACATACAGTAGAAATTTAGTAGCTGTTGACTGTTCCCACATGTTTAATAAATATGTTAATCCTAATATTTTATTAGACAATAAATGTTGAAATCAAACCCAAATGCAGATTAATAAATTTACACCACAGAAATAAAAGTGTATTCTACTAAGCTTTTGTAATCCTAAATCCAGATTTTATGCTGAACGTATTTTTTCAAATACATCATTCATTTTAGACTGGGCAAGTGGCTCATGCCTGTAATCCTATCACTTTGAGAGGCTAGGGCATGAGGATCACTTGAGCACAGGATTTTGAGACCCCATCTCTACAAAAACTTAAGAAAAAAATTAGCCAGATGTGGTGGCGCATGCCTGTAGTCCTACCTACTTCAGAGGCTGAGATGGGAGGATAGCTTGAGCCCAGGAGTTTGAGGCTGTGAGCTATGTCTTTCCTCTGCACTCCAGCCAAGGCAATAGAATAAGAACTAATCTTAAAATACATAAATAAATAAAATAAAAACAAAACAACAAAGCAAACTTCAAGAGGGCAGAAGGAAGTTATAAAAATGAAAGAAGAAATTGATGTTAAAAACAGTAAAATAGGACAACTCGGTGGTGGCCACTGCGCAGACCAGACTTCGCTTGTTCTCGCGTGCCTGGCTCCGCTTTCCCTCCGCAACCATGTCTGACAAACCCGATATGGCTGAGTTAGAGAAATTCGGTAAGTCGAAACTGAAGAAGACAGAGACGCAAGAGAAAAATCCACTGCCTTCCAAAGAAACGATGGAACAGGAGAAGCAAGCAGGCGAATCGTAATGAGGCATGCGCCACCAATATGCACTGTACATTCCACAAGCATTGCCTTCTTATTTTACTTCTTTTAGCTGTTTAACTTTGTAAGATGCAAAGAGGTTGGATCAAGTTTAAATGACTGTACTGCCCCTTTCACATCAAAGAACTACTGACAACGAAGGCCGCGCCTGCCTCTCCCATCTGTCTATCTGGCTGGCAGGGAAGGAAAGAACTTGCATGTTGGTGAAGGAAGAAGTGGGGTAGAAGAAGTGGGGTGGGACGACAGTGAAATCTAGAGTAAAACCAAGCTGGCCCAAGGTGTCCTGCAGGATGTAATGCAGTTTAATCAGAGTGCCATTTATTTTATTTTTATTTTTTGCTGAAATGATTTTAATTATTGGAATGCACAATTTTTTAAATATGCAAATGAAAAGTTTAAAAACTTTAAAAAAAGCAGTAAAGAAGGAGGACAGTAAAAGCAAAAATCTATAGTAATTCTTTTTTTATAGTAATTCTTTGCAAAAATTAAATTGGCCTAGTGTAATCAAGAAAAAGGGTAAAATCATAAATATAGAAAAGTACAATGAAAAGAGAAATTGAAACAGAGAAGAAATAAAAATCACAGAAGAGTACTTTGTACATCTCTCCACATATCAGTTTGGAAACCTGGATAAAATGGAGGATTGTCTAATAAAGTAGGTGCTACCAAAATTGACCTCAGAAGAAAGAAAAACACTAAACGGACTAATAGGTATGGGGGAAAATTGGAAAATGTTATCTAGAAATTATACCCTTGGCCAGGCGCAGTAGCTCAGGCCTGTAATCCCAGCACTTTGGGAGGCCAAGGTGGGTGGATCACCTTCAAAAATAAAGAAACTGAAGTCAGGAGTTCAAGACCAGCCTGACCAACATGGAGAAATCCCGTCTCTACTAAAAATACAAAATTAGCCAGGTGTGGTGGTGCATGCCTCTAATCCCAGCTACTCGGGAGGCTTAGGCAGGAGAATCACTTAAACCCAGGAGGCAGAGGTTGTAGTGAGCTGAGATCACACCATTGCACTCCAATCTGGTCATCAAGAGCAAAAAAAAAAAAAAAAAAAAGAAAAAGAAAAAGAAAAAAAATAAAGAAACTACTCATTCAAAACTATACTGTCTCAAAAAAAAGAAAAAAAAAAAAACTATACCCACAATATACCCTCAAAAAGTGCTAAGCCAATAATTTTGAATTTTTTCAGCTCAGAGAAAGAAGAAAAACTACCAAATATTTTTATGAAGCCAGCATAATATTAATACCAAAACTTTAAAAATAGTATAAAAAATCTGTAAGTCAATTGTTTATAAATATTAATGTAAAAATTTTAAAGGAATATTATTAAATAGTATTCATCAGTATACTTAAATAATTTTATGACCCCACTAAGTAAGATTTGTTCCAGCAACTCAAGGATGGTTCAATATTAAGAAGTGTGTTAAAAGTTTTCACTATTAGAAGAAAAATTATATGATAATCTCAATAGATACTTTTGGTAAAATTTCACATCAATTTCTGATCTATTAGGAAGAGATTAAGCCTTTCTTGACATGATTTATATAATGGTCTCAAACCAAGTTAGTACAGTAGCTGGCTTGTTAGTGAAACACTTTGGAGCATTTCCATTAATGTCAGGAACAAGATAAAGATACTCTCTAATTTCTTATTTAATGTAGTTCTTAATGTGTTAGCCAATTCAATTAGAAAAGAAAGAAATAAAAGATTCAAATAGTGGAAAAGCGAAGGAAAAATTTAATGTGCTCATGGGACCTAATCAGGAACTTGAATTTGCAAACTGTGTTTGGTATTAACTCCTGCTTCAGAAGAGGCCTGATAAATTATGTTCACATGAGGAATATGAGAAAACATATTCTTAATTTTGTATTTTTTCAAGGAACAAAGAACAGAGAGCTAATGGATAAGAAACTATTTTACCTTTTATAATATTATAAATGTAAATTGGCATTAAAAATGTTTTTAAATAGCTTAATACCAAATGGGAAAAAAATAGCTGCATTTGTAACATCGAAGTAAGTATTGGAGTGTTCAGAATGTGAAATGAAATTTAATCCATGATTTGGTGAATTTAGTAAAAAAAAAAAAAAAATCCAAAATTGAGAATAATTGCTTTATTCAGATTATTTTCAAGATTAGGGTATACATAAACTAATGTACTCATGATTTCATTTCATTTTGCCAATAGAAAGACAACATAATAATCATGTTTTCTTTGTTTTTCACATCTGATTTTCTAAGGCCTTTCTCTATCCTGATGACCTATATTTATTTAGAAAGTGGTTAAACATAAAATAGAACTATTTAGTTGCAAATATATGAGGAAATAGATATACAAGGAGTAAATGTAGCTTTTGAAATAGCTTATTCATAAATCTTATTGGTATGAATGAGCTTTAGGAAATCACTTTTAAATAGTTAAATACTGTAAACTGTTGGAAGCCACAGACATACAGAATAAGTGTTCCATTAGAGATAGATTAAATGATATATAGTTAAAAATATACAGACAGGCCAGGTACGGTGACTCACGCCTGTAATCCCAGCACTTTGGGATGCCAAAGTGGGCAGATCACTAGAGGTCAGGAGTTCGAGACCAGCCTGACCAACATAGTGAAACTCTGTCTCTACTAACAATACAAAATTTAGCCAGGCGTGGTGGTGCACTTCTGTAATCCCAGCTACTCAGGAGGCTGAGGCAGGAGAATTGCTTAAACCCAGGAGGTGGAGGCTGCAGTGAGCCGAGATCACCCCACTGTACTCCAACCTGGGCAACAGAGCAAGACTCTGTCTGAAAAAAGAAAAATACATATATATATATATATATATATATTTCTTCTGTGTGTGTGTATATATATATATACATACACAATACACACACAACACACAGAAGAACAGCTGGGAAATATTTCAGATGCTAGTGTTATTCTATGACAAAATATAGAAATTATATACACATATTCACGTGGTCGTTTGCACTTAAATCTAATTCAGTTTTTCTTTTTTTGCAGGATGCCAACTAATTTTCCACAGAGCAATGCTATGGAATACAAAATGTACTGACATTTTGTTTTCTTCTGAAAAAAATCCTTGCTAAATTTACCCTGTTGAAAATTCCTGTGTTGTTGATGTTTTCAGTTGTAACAATGTTGTAAATGTTTAATTTGTTGAAAATTAAAAAATCTAAAAATATTTTTGCTTAGTGTTTTAATGAGAAATACTGTGTAATAAACCTGTAAATAATGATGTTCCTTAGATCCCTGCCGGGTTTGACAGTACTGACATCCTTTTTTTTTTTTTTTTTTTTTTTGAGACAGAGTCTTGCTCTGTTACCCAGGCTAGAGTACAGTGGTGCAATCTTGGTTCACTGCAACCTCTGTCTCTTGGGTTCAAGCGATTCTCCTGCCTCAGTCTCCCGACTAGCTGGGATTACAGACATGCACCACCATGCCCAGCTAATTTTTTATTTTTATTTTTTGTATTTTTAGTAGAGACGGGGTTTTGCCATGTTGGCCAAGCTGGTCTCGAACTCTTGACCTCAGGTTATCCACCCGCCTTGGCCTCCCAAAGTGCTGGGATTACAGGCATGAGTCACCGTGCCCTGCCCACATGCATTTTTGATGTTTTCATTAAAGGCACTCATAGAGAGTTGAGAGTTGAGTTTTAATGAGCTGTATTAGTTTATCATATTTGGATTTTGTCAGTGACAAAACACCAGCTCTCATAAATACCAGAATGCCCAGTAGCTACCAATCTTAGAATGTGAGCACCAACTGAAACTATACTAGTTGGAGGATTGGGCCATAACCCATCCAATAGTCCAATAATCAAGTTCTGATTTATAAACTGTATAATGGATATCTGATTGCTACAAATATATCAAAGGACCAACTTTCTCTACCAATTCATAGTATTCAGTTTATCCTAAAATAAGTTACTTCACCTCACAACATCTGAAAGGCAAGCAGTTCTGTCTATTAGCAGAAAGAAAATAATCTTATTAATAGAGGATCATGAACACAAATTGGGAACTTTTAACATCAAATCAATGTTTAGTGGGCACAGAATTAACTTCAGATGGAGGTTGAATTTATCTCCTCTCAGGTTCCCTTGATCTTTTTTCTTCTGACCTCTGTCTTAGGTTCCCACCTCCTCCATCAAGAAGGTTGCTGGCTGATTAGAAAGCAGTGGCTCTTTTGAGTAGGTAGAATTAGGTCTACACAGATATTCTTCAGAGCAGAGTATCTAACAAACCTTTGTCTTCCTAATGTTGAGCAATTATTATAGCTTAAGTTACACCTTTTACTAACAAAGTTCCTGAATTTCACTTCCTGTCAGCCTGAGTGAAGAACATAAGAAGAAGCAGAAGAGAAAAACATACATTATTTTTAGGAAAAAGAAAAAATGCCTTGATAAGATGGGGACTTGAGAGCAAGGAGAGCATGCTGCCCTAAAGCCACAAATGCATGGGGCTGCATTAGCTAGTTCTGTGCACAGTACTTCAACTAACCTGGACTTTGGATTGTCAGAACAAGAAAAGAATGTTAATTTAATCAGCAGTTCCCAGGGCCTCTCAGAAATCCAGAGAGATATAGGTAACATTTTTAGGGCTCTGGGGATGAAGAAGAAGAAGAAAGAGGAAGAGGAAGAAGATGAGGAAAATACCAAGACATTATTACAAAAATTGTGATATGTTTTTAATTATTTATATTTAACAAATTCATGTCTCATATGCAAACACAACAGAATATATGGGCTACTAGGAGTATAAGATTTCTATCAAGTACCAGCTGGGCACTACAGATGGACTGGTCCCATGCTGAACCCAAGTTTAAAGTTATGTCATTAAAAACAATTTTTTTTCTTTCCAAGTCCTGTGAGTACATCTCTGGAACTGTGTAAAACAACTTGTGTAAAACACCAAGTGTTTTCCTCAAGTTCCTGGCAGCTCCCAGTAAACATCCTTTCCTTAATTTAAACACAAAGGAACCCCCACCTGTCTAGATATCCTACCTAAAGCCAGAGCTTTATTTATTTATTTATTTTTCCCCCTTAGTTTAGACAGATCTCACTCTGTCACTCACGCTGGAGTGCAGTGGTATGAACTTGGCTCACTGCAACCTCTGCCTCCTGGGTAGCTGGGATTACAGGCACCCGCCACATCCCGTTAGTAGTAGAGATGGGAGTTTCACCATGTTGGCCAGGCTGGTCTTGAACTCCTGAGCTCAAGTGATCTGCCTGCCTCAGCCTCCCAAAGAGCTGGGATTGCAGGCGTGTGCCACCGTGCCTGGCCTAAAGCCAGAGCTTCTGTCACTTAAGGCAGTGTGGATTTTTAAGATGGAATTGGGGGGCCTACAGTCCCATTTAAGCATCTAATGAAAGCTCTGGTTCTTAATTTCAGAAAAAAAAATGTACACCTACAACAAAATTATGTGTACACTTGGGGGCTGGGGAGCAAGATATTCCCTAAAGTCTATCCAAATATATTGTATGGGCTAAGTGTGGTGGCTCATGCCTGTAATCCCAGCACTTTGGGAGACTGAAGTGGGAGGATCACTTGAGCCCAGGAATTTGAAACCAGCCTAGGCAACATGTGAGACCCCTGTCTCTACAAAAAAAATTTTAAAAAAATTATCTGGGTATGATGGCACATGCATCTGTGATCCCAGCTACTTGGGACGCTTATACAGGAGGATTGCTTGAGCCTTGGAGGTGGAGGCTGCAGTGAGCAGTGTTTGCACCACTTCACTCCAGCCGGTGCGACAGAGTAAGACCCTGTCTCAAAACAAAAAAATATGTATAGTCTATGGATTCCAGGTTAAGAACGCCTCCTCTGAATAAAGGTTCTCCGTTCCAGGAGTTTGTTATTTCTCCATGAAGACAGGACTCGGTTTGAAGGGTGCCAGAGGCTCTGAAACAATCGGTTGATTCAGTGGTGGTGATGGAGGAAAAAGTTGACAGGAATGTCCACACCAGCACCACACAGCGAACGGGAAAGGCAGTGCTTGGGATAGAGGCTCCAGGCTCTGGGGCGTCAGTACCCACAACCATCCCCTGTGTTAGGCCTCTGCATTGCCTGGCAACCAAGCTGCCTCGTCCGCACAAGCGTAACAAGTCCTTGTTCGCCTCTGCCTCTTCCGGCGGGCACTCGAAACCGCCGGGCCTGAAACGGGCGCGCTTCCTGCCTGGAGGAGGCTGCGGGTCTCAATCCGTGGCGCCTCGCCAGCTACAGGACGACGCGGGCTCGTGAGGGGCAGAGCAGCACATCATGCAGGTGAGGGTAGGGACTCGCCGGGCGACCCTGGAACACCCAGTGGGTCTCCAGCTGGGCCCGAAGCCAAGGGACACAAATGGGGAGGGCGGACACAAGAGTTAGGCTCTAACATTTGTTCTTGAAAAGTGCTAAATTTTGCGTGCTTCTCTGTCTAGTTTTGAGAAAAATCCTCTAGGAAAACGCCGTTTTTTCAGCTTTTAAGACTTGTGTCTGTCGCTGGAGAAAACGTTAAGAGTTGCTGCATATTGTATTTCACACCAGAATCATAGAAATCTTACTGCTGCATACTATTTTTGACTTAAGAAATAGACCAGCAACATTAGCCCAAGTGTAATTCAATTTGTCCTCCTCCACTACCTTAAAAAATGATAAGAACAGAAAACCTACTAGTTTTTGTAGAATAGAAAGCCTTGAAATAAACTCACACATCTTTTTAAAAAAATTTTTAACAAAAGTGCTAAGACCATTAAATGGGCAACAGTTAATTTTTTTTCCAATAAATTGTGCTGGGTAAACTGGATATCCACATGCAAAAGCATGAAGTTGGAACCTTATCTTAGACTTTGTGAATCTGAAATATCTGAAACAGGTTTCAGTTGACTTAGAAAGTTTATTTTGCCAAGGTTAAGGATGTACCCATGACACAGCCTTAAGAGGTCCTGATGACATGCGTCCAATGTGGTTGGGGTACAGCTTGCATTTATATATGCTACAGGAGTGCACCACCACGCCTGGCCACTTTTTGTATTTTTAGTAGACACAGGGTTTCAACACGTTGGCCAGGCTAGTCTCGGACTCCTGACCTCAAAAGATCTGCCTGCTTTGGCCTCTCAAAGTGCTGGGATTACAGGCTTGAGTTGGGACACAACCTATAATCTTGGGATAATGGGACAAAGAGCTGGGACTACAGTGCCTGGCTAACAAAACTTACTCTTAATACACCCTGCTTTTCCTGGTCTCCTCCCCATCACTTGCTTCCCACATACCTTTTTTTTTTTTCCAGCTAAACATGTTATTTAAGTCTGAATTCTAAGCAACCTCTTTGAGATACACTCATTTTCCCTGGTATCTCCAATGTATCCATGAAGTATACATACTAATAAACAGGTTTTTCTCTTGTTAATCTGTCTTTTATTACAGGAGTCTGTCCCAGCTAAGAAGTCAGAATGATAGAAAATTATTTGAGGTGGAACCAAAGGGTTTGGTTCATCAAAGGATGGGAGATGAGTAGGAGGGTGAGCCGGCGGTAAACACATGTCTAGGAGAATTTAGGGAAGGATATCTTGGTGCTTAGTGGAACAGAGGAGAAAATGAAAAGGATTAAACCCCGTCGAAAAACATTTCGGCCCAAGACAGCTCTCATATGGATTTGTAATCTGAGTCGTATTGTTGGGTAGTCCAGCAACCTTAAACTGTGAATTCATTATATATTATAGTGCCCTCAAATACCTGGAAGAAAAAAAATATAAATCCTCTATAGAGGAAGATGTGTTTAGTTTAGGCTTTAAGGAATTCCCATCAATATGTTTTCGAGGACAGAAAGCAGAAATCAGTCAAAGGTAACCAAGCACACAAGGAAATAAGCCACCATGAGACCATGAACCAAGAAAAACAGATTTACAGAGATTTTTAGATAACAGAATGATCAGAAATAGGTTATAAAACAACCAGACTGGCCGGGCACAGTGCCTGTAATCCCAGCACTCTGGAAGGCCGAGGCGGGTGGATCACAAGTCAGGAGATCGAGACCATCCTGGCTAACACGGTGAAACCCTGTTTCTACTAAAAAAAAATACAAAAAATTAGCCGGGCATGGTGGTGGGCACCTGTAGTCCCAGCTACTCGGGAGGCTGAGGCAGGAGAATGTCATGAACCCAGGAGGTGGAGCTTGCAGTGAGCCGCCACTGCACTCCAGCCTGGGCGACAGAGCGAGACTCTGTCTCAAAAAACAACAACAACAATAACAACAAAAACAACTGTACTTATAAATACTGAAAACTATAAAACAGACAAGAGTAGAATAGAAGGCCTTGAAATAAACCCACACATCTTTTCAAAAAATTTTTAACAAGAGTGCTAAGACCATTAAATGGGCAATAGTTAATTTTTTTTCAATAAATGGTGCTGGGTAAACTGGAACCTTATCTTAGACTTTGTGAATCTGAAATATCTGAAACAGGTTTCAGTTGACGTAGAAAGTTTATTTTGCCAATGTTAAGGATGTACCCGTGACACAGTGTTAAGAGGTCCTGATGACATGCATCCAATGTGGTTGGGGTACAGCTTGCATTTGTATATGTTAGGGAGATGGGAGACATCATTCTCAATATGTGTAAGGTGTATATTGGTTTGGTATAGTAAGGCAAGACAACTTGAAGAGGGGGTTTCAGGTCAGAAGTAGATAAGAGAGTCCTTGATTCTTTTGAGTCCTTGATTAGCTTTCCACTGAATACACAATTTAGTCTGGCTCAGCGAATCTGCATTTTTACATAAACAACAGAGCAGAGGAAGCAGTCAGATATGCATTTGTCTCAGGTGAGTCTGAGAGGGATGATTTTCAGTTCCAGTCTGTCCTTTGGCCACAAGGAATTTCCTTTTGGGCAAATTGTGAGGGAGGTGTGTAGCTTTTTGTCTTTGTAGCTATTTTATTTAGGAATAAAATGAGAGGCAGATCTGCCTGACATAGTTCCCAACTTGACTTTTCCCTTGGCTTACTGATTTGGGGATCCTAAGATTTATTTTTCTTTCATAACTGTATACAAAAATTTACTCAAACTACATCAAAGTCCTATAGCTAAAGGTAGAAATCTCTTAAAAGGAAACATAAGATAGACTCATGACATTGAGTTTGACAGTAATTTCTTGGTTATGACACCAAAAGCACAGGTAACAAAAGAAATAAATAAATTGTACTTTACCAAATTTAAAGCTTTTTTTTTTTTTTTTTTTTTTTTTTTTGCTTCAGAGGACATTATCAAGAGAGTGAAAAGATAAGTAGTGAGGTGCGGTGGCTCAAACCTGTAATCCCAGCACTTTGGGAGGCTGAGGCAGGTGGATCATTGAGGTCAGGAGTTTGAGACCAACCTGGCCAACATGGTGAAACCCAATCTCTACTAAAAATACAAAAATTAGCTGAGTGTAGTGGTGGGCATCTGTAATCCTAGCTACTCAGGAGGCTGAGGTAGGAGAATCGTTTAAACCCAGGAAATGGAATTCGCAATGAGCCGAGATTGCTCCACTGTACTCCATCCTGGGCAATAGACCGAGACTTCATCTCAAAAAAAAAAAAAAAAAAAAAAAAAAAAAAAAAAAAAAAGACAACCCACAGAATAGAAAATATTGGCTGATCATATATTTGATGAGAGGGTAATATCCAGAAAATATAAAGAATTCCTAAAATTCAACAACAAAAAGACAACCCAATATAAAAATGGGCAAAAGATTTTGCTATAGTTTGTGTAAGCTCCAAAATTCAGGTGTTTCCAATGTGATAGTATTAGGAGGTGGGGCTTTTAAGAGGTGATTAGGCCATTCGTCTCCTTCCTTGTAAATGGGATTAGATACCCTTATAAAAGGGCTTGTTAGAGTTTGTCCCTTTTTTTTTTTTTTTTTTTTAACTATCCTGTCTTTTGCCATGTGAGGACACAGTGTTTCTCTCCTATGGAAGACACAGTGTTCAAAGTACCATCTTGAAAGATGAGATCAGACCCTCACTGGACAATGAACTTGACAGTGCCATAATCTTAGATTTCCCAGCCTCCAGAACAGTGAAAAATAAATTTCTGTTCTTTATAATTTACCGTCTAAGATATTTTGTTATAGAGTACAAAATGGACTCAGCCAAACTTGAATAGACATTTCTTAAAAGAAGATCTATAAATAGCCAATAAGCACATGAAAAGATGCTTAACATCACTAATCATGAGGGGGATGCAGCTCAAAACCACAATCTACTTCACACCCACTAGAATGTTTATGATAGAAAAGATTGACAATAACAAAGCTGTTGATAAGGATGTAGACAAATTAGAACCCTTTTGCATTGCTGGTAGGAATGTAAAACTGTGCAACTGCTGTAGAAAACTGGTAATTTCCTTCCAAATTAAACAGATAACATATGATCCAGTAATTCTCCTTCCAGGTATATACCCAAAAGAATTGAAAGTAAGGACATAAGGACTTAAACAGATATTTGTATACCCATTTTTACAACAGCTTTATTCCTAACAATGAAAAGTGAAAACTACCCAAATGTCCATTGATGGATGAATAAACAAAATGTGGTATATATGTACAATGGAATATTATTCAACCTTAAAAAAGAATAGAATTCTTCTACGTGCTACAATGTAGTTGAACCTTGAAAACACGCTAAGCGAAATAAGCCAGTCACAAAAGGACAATTATTGTACGGTTCCACTTGTATGAAGTACATAGAATAGTCAAATACATGGTAGAAAGTAGAACATAGAACAGTGGTTTCCTGGAGTTTGGAAGAGGAGAGAATGAGGGGCTATCATTTTATGAGTACAGATTTTCTATTATAGAAATGAATAACAGGGGAAATCTTAGAAAATTAACAAACATGTGAAAATTAAACAACATGCTACTGAACAACCAATGGGTCAAAGAAGAAATTAGAAGAGAAATTTTAAAATATATTGAGGAAAACAAAAATGGAACTACAACAAAACCTATGGAAGGCAGCAAAAGCAGGTTTAAGAGGGAAATGCATAGCAATAAATGCCAACAACAAAAAAGAACAAACTAAGCTTACAGTTATCAGAAGGATAGAAATAACAAACAGCAGAAACAAATGAAATAAAGACTAGAAAAACAATAGAAAAAATCAACAAAATCTTTGTTTTTTTGAAAATATAAAATCAACAAAACCTTACCAATACTAAGAATAAAGAAGACTCAAATAAAATCAGAAATGAAAGAGGAGACCTTACAGCTGGTACCACAGAAATACAAAGCATCGTAAGACATTAATATGAACAGTTACATGCCAATGGATTGGATAACCTAGAAGAAATGGATAAATCCCTAGACACATAGAGCCTACCAACAGTGGATCAAGAAGAAATACAGAATCTAAACAGACCAATAACAAATAAGGAGATTGAATAAAAAATAAAGTCTCCCATCAAAGAAAAGTCCAGGACTGGATGGCTTCACCAGTAAATTCGACCAAACATTTCAAGGAGAACTAATACCAATCCTTCTTAAACTCTTCCAAAAATAGA